>NC_044381.1:31841371-32142539 GCF_006542625.1 Nomascus leucogenys
CTGACTAAAATAAAACAAAAAAATCCGATTGTTCTGTCCTGTGTGTTAGAATTATATATATCTATGGTCCTTGCCATGCGATTGTTGCCATACCTTAACATTAGAGTAGGGAGAGTATTACAAACTTTAGACAATTGGTTTTTGACCTGTGCATATGACTTGCTTTTGCCAACAGAATGTGGGCAAAGGTGACAATCTGGGCAGGAGCCTTAAAGGATGTTGCAAAGTTCTTACCTGCTGCTCTTGTCATTTTTTATAAGAAAACTATGTCCTGGACCAGGGAAAATGAAGACATACAAAGCAAACCTGAACCAAACCCTCAGCATGAAGCAGAGCCTCACCAATCGATACACAGATTTCTGAGTAAGAGGAGCAAATGTTTGTCTTATAAACCACTGAAAACATGAAGCAATATCTGCATTATGAGAATTGGTGATGCTGAAGAACATTAGGAACTCTGATTCATTACTGGTGGGAGATGAAATCATTCTAGCAGCTTTAGAAACTATTTGCTGACAGATTGATAGATAGATACATACATGCATACATACATAGGTAGATAGATAAATACATGCATACATACATACACAGATCCTAAAATTCAAAATAATGAATTTCTGGTAAGAAACCCAAGAAAAATGCACCCATATGTGCACTAAAAGATTGGACTAAGAGGTTAAGCAATAATACCTTTCTAATAGACAAAGCCTGAAAACAAACTAGATGTTCATTAATAGTAAAATGGATAAAGAAATCATGGTATATTTATTCAATGAGAAAATCTCCAAAATAAAAATAAAGTACCTAATGTGGCATGTAATAAAATAAATCTTCAATATAATGTTGAATAAAAGAAGCCTAACCTAAGAGACCCCATATGATGGTTCTATTTACGTGTGTTTAAAACCAGCCCAGTTTAATCTGTAATGATGGCAGGAAAGATCATGGTTGCATTTGGAGGTGAGGTAATAAGTTGACGGAAACATGAAGGAGGCTTTTGTGGTGTCTATCATTCTCTTTCTTCATGTGGATTGGAGTTACATAGGTTTGTTTACTAGGTATAAATTTGATGAGCTGAAACTTTATGCTTTGCGTCTTTTTATATGTATATTACTTTTTAAAAGTCTACTAAGAAGAGATTCAGCCTTTAGAGTCATTCTGCTTGTTCTTTTTAAATAGGTTTTATGACTGTATATAATGGCTGAATGTTCAATATTCAGATACTTTCTTTTAAATCCAAAAGACATTTGGAGAGAGAGAGAGAGTGTGTGTGTGTGTGTGCATGCACATATATGTGTCCATACTCTTTTTGTCATTAACCATAACCATACAGCAAGTATGGGACTGGATTGTAACAGGCCAGGTTCAAAATGTAAACCTTCCATACAAATCGTTAAGTTTAACGTGGTTCTAGTTGACAGGATGAAGTCTTTATTCATTCCCTCTTCTGCCCTCTCTCAGTTGTCGCATCATAAGTACATCCTAGAGATAGCAGCGTTTCCTCTTTACACTGTGCATGCTTCCTCTGCCATGCCTACTATTGCACATCTTATTAGAGCTCTGCTTTGTTGTTTCAAAGGAAAGGAAATCACAATCTTATGAGTGTTAGCCATTGAGTACTTAATGTGCCCCTGCCTACCACATTATCCGAAACCGCAATTCCAGGCTTGCATAGAGGGATTTCTACAATAGAATGACATATAAATCAACCCAACATTCTTTCCACTATCTTGTTTTCCCCTTGGGGTCAACACTTAGCAATTTTGAAACTCATTGAACCCAAATAGAGACAAATCACAGTGATGATAGTGTTATTTATCACTTATCATAGATGGATTTTTTTTTTTTTTTTTTTTTTTTTAGATGTAGTGTCACTCTTTCGCCCAGGCTGGACTGCAGTGGCGTGATCTCGGCTCACTGCAAGCTCTGCCTCCTAGGTTCACACCATTCTCCTGCCTCAGCCCCCCTAGTAGCTGGGATTACAGGCACCCGCCACCACGCCCGGCTAATTTTTTTGTATTTCTAGTAGAGATGGGTTTTGACCGTGTTGTCCAGGATGGTCTCGATCTCCTGGCCTTGTGATCCGCCCGCCTCAGCCTCCCAAAGTGCTGGGATTATAGGCGTGAGCCACCGCGCCCGGCCCATAGTTGGATTTTTAAAAGCTGTCTTCTTCAATCAACCAAGAGTAACCCTCAGAACACTTCGCTTCAATTTTCAGATTTTATTGTCTTCTCATAAGAAATAATAGTATAGTGGTTTCCCCTTATCTCTGGAGAAAATGTTCCAGATCCCCAGTGAATGCTGGAACCTGCAGATAGTACCAAATTCTATATATACTATATTTTTTCCTCAACCATACATGTCTATGATAAAGTTTTACTTTTCACTTAAAGGAAGCACCTTGTGGCTTCTCTTTTGCAAATTCAAATTGCCGGCATCACTACTCTTGCACCTGGGGCCCTTATTAAGTAAAATAGGAGTAACTTGAACACACCATTGTGATATCACAACAGTCTATGTGATAGCCGAGGGAGCTACTAAGTGACTAGTGGGTGGTCATACAGTGTCGATATGCTAGACCAAGGGATAATTCATGTTCTGAGTGGGACAGTGCAGGACAATGTGAGATTTCATCATGATATTCAGGACAATGTGAGATTTCATCATGATATTCAGAACAATGCACAATTTAAAACTTACAAATTGTTTCTGAAATTTTCCAGTTAGTATTTTTGGACCACAGTTGACCACACATAACTGAAACTATGGAAAATAAAATTGTGCCTAAGTGGGGGGGCTATTGCTTCATATACATCATATGCATAATATTTCCAACTTTACTCTGTACTTTTAAAAATACAATATGTATTTCCCCACAAGTTTCTGCTAATTTAAGACTTGTCAAAAAGGGAGAATTGATTCTACAAAAATGGAGCACAGTATTCTATTTCTTTTGTTTTTTCTTTCTATTCATTTTTTTGCCACAAAAGTTTCATCTGAAGATTCGTAGTTCTTTTTATTTACTGAAATAGTGGAACCTGAAATGACAACAACAAAACCTTTAATAAGGATGAACAATCTCATACATTTTTACAGTGAGCTTATTTTAATTCTTATGGTAATCTTCTGTGGCAGTAAGTACTTTATCCATCTCATAAGCATAGAAACAGGCTCTGGAAGTAATATGGCATATAGAAAAATGTACTTATTTTGGAGAGAAATAATTTAATACAATATTTAGCTCCTTCATGTATGATATTTATAGTTTAGGAGAGATCATTTATCCAGTCTTAGATTCAGTTAAATATGCATATTCTTACCTAATAAGAATACTTAAATTATGTATTTCTTTTAATAATCAAAGAAGGTAGCACAAAGACTACCACGCAGTGAAACCTCAACAAATACTAGACATATTCCCTCCCAACTTCAGAGAGATTAATAATTTTTATAAAGTAAAAATGTAGTTAGTGGTAAACCATGCTTCAAATTTAAATATGTCAGGCTCCAAAGCTTATAATTTCCATTCTTTAGACAGAGGGATTTTATGAAAACATTTTAACACTCTGGAAAATAGGCCAGATTTTCTGCCAAAAACTCTAGATGTGGTAATCAGATTTTATAAAACAATATGTTATCTCCCATGATTTTATGAATAAAAATGCTAAAAAATATTGCTACAATTATCCAGCCAGGCCTTAAGTTGATGTGTTCAAACTAAGATTATATATAATAAATTCATCATTAACATGACCAAAACCATTAAATTACCATCGAGTTTTATTGTAGAAAGAGATTCAGGACATCAGTTGATCTGATATTGTATAATATACTATCTAAAGCTATCTGGGAGACACCAGATTCATTTGTCTACCAAGTAACATATCCCATGCCTATTATTGCTAAAGTGTGTGTATATATTGTAATTGATCATATCTAAACATGTTTTAAGTATACAAAATCCAAACAGCCTCTACTCTTAAGCATTTTCTCAACGGAAGCATAACACAAGTACAGTTATCATCATGTAGAATCACAATTTGTTATTAAAACAATAATCTAAACATTCTTTTTCCATTGTATCTGATGTAACAATATCAGATCAAGCTCTCCACCAGTAATAACTATAAATTCTAAACAACAGAACAAGATATAAACCTACTTGAAGACGCTGAAGAATGAACAAAAACAGGAAGAACTGACAATTGGAAGAAACAAAAATAAAAACACTGGATATGTTTTCAAGATTTTAATCTGAGAATAGGTCCCGACCTGTACCATGTGAAACAACTAAAATTCAAAGAAAAATCCTCAGTTTTGGTGGCTTGAATATCCTGAGGGTAGACTTCATGGAAACAACAACTATTGAATATTGAGGTGGGAAACTCTAGAAGAAAGTGTAAGAGAAATAGAGACAGAATTAGAGGGTGGAAACTGAAATTAAATGTATAAACTCTGTCCAAATACCTGCTGAAACGTGGCCCGTGATTTCATGGGGCAAACTCCAAGCATCAATTTATAACAAATGTCTAGTACAATGTTTATTTTACACTTTATATATTGGAGGTTTGCTCTGAGGATGAAATAAGCTAAAAACTTTTTAAGAATATTTAAATGTATGGATCACATAATTAGTCTCGTAAAGAAATTATGGTGAAGAAGAGAAAATAAAACAACATAGAAAAAGAACAAAAAGAAGAGAAAAACAGGAGGATGAAGAGAAGAAAAAAAGGGGAAGAGGAGAAAGAAAAATAAAAAAAAATAACTTTTTGGCAAGTGTTTAGAACTCTCGCCTTTAATGATAAGAAGAATATAAACTTCCTTTAATTTTCATTTGAAACTTGGCTTTTGAGTGTTTCATTAAGCAGCTTCTGTATTTGTAGAAGACAGCATACTCTTGGATTATTGGAAACATAATATGAAATTAAAGACTGAATTGTGCCCTCCCCTACTCGTAACTGGAGCCCTAAGCCTGGTATCTTAGAATTTGACTGTCTTTGGAGGTAGGGTCTTTAAAGCGGTAACTGAGTTAAAATGAGATTTTTAGGTTGCGGTCCAATTCAATCTGATGGCTGTCCTATAAGAAGAGATTAGGATATACCATGTGAGGACATAGGTAGGGAGCAAGTGGTCGTCTGTAAGTGAAAGAAAGAGGTCTTAGGAAAAACCAAACCTGCCAACTCCTTGACTTTGCACCTGAAGTTTCCAAAACTGTGAGAAATAAATTTCTGTTTTTTAAGCCACCCAGTCTGTAGTATTGGTTATGGTAGCCTCAGCAAACTAACATTCTTCGGTTCACATCTGTTTCCTGATATTCACTAACTGTATTAGTAAAGTTAGTTATACTCTCTAACCCTGTTTCTCCTGAGAAATAAAAAAATACTTTTATCATATTAAAATACTAAATAAATTAGATAGCTTGTGGTGAGATGATAATGATTACTAACATTATTAATTTTAACATTTAAAATGTTAATATTTTGAATATACAAGTAAGGGGAGAAAATCCCAGGCTAAGAAATGGCTCTAAGTTACAGAAATAGTACTTATCAAGCTAATAGTTAAATCCAATTCTGTTTGACTCCAAAGCCTATGACCTTTATACAGAAACAACTTTCAGACATAATAATTATAAATGTATTATTTTATCTTATGTTTTTTTACATGAAGGGAAAAATCATTTTTTAAATTTCAAAAACAATTTCAAATGTTGAACAAAGTGCTTCTCTAAACCATGCAAGCTGTTTGATGAAATAATTATTTTCATTTGCACATGAAAAGAATATTCTGTTTTCTAAAGAGGTTATCAGCAGATCAAGATACTTCTCCATATTGTCAAATCTACCTACAATTTCAGTGAGGAAATCTGAATAGTGCTATTATTATAAACTAAAAAATTAATTTTATAATTGATAATTAGACTATACAAAGACAAAGAGGTTTATAATAAAAGAATATTTATTTTACAATCTTTTAGAAGGAACTCGATGAAAAATAGTTGATGAGAATCCCAGCACTTTGGGAGACCAAAGCAGGAGGAATGCTTGAGGCCAGGAGTTCAAGGTTACAGTGAGTTGTGATTGTGTGACCGCACTCCAGCCTGCATGACACAGCAAGACTCTGTATCCAAAAAATAATAATAATAATAATAAAATTGAAAATTAAAAGAAAGGAAGAGATAATGAGACCACTAAAATATCTGCACTGAGTTGAGTGAGAGCAGACCCATGTTAGCATGTAGGATTCTTGGGCTCTGGAGTAAGACAGACCTGAAGTAGAGCTACTGTTTTTACTGGTTGTGTAACACTGTGTATATTACATCAATTCTCTATGACACAGGTGTCTTACATGTCAAATGAAAGTCATTAAGAGCAGTATGTACATCATAGGACTAGTGCAAAATTACATGAAATAATCCTTGTAGGCATTTAGCAGAGAGCTAGGTATTTTGAAAAACGGGTTCTAGTTGCTGTGCAGAGGCAGAAAACTATCAGGATTAGAATTCTTTATGCTAGTTTACATACTGCAGTTTACCAAGTCATTAATCATAACACTGCCTCAGTTCTAATCAGTGTAAGCCCAACAGCAATAGTAGAGCTATATGAATTGATGCCACCTGGTCAGCATTTCTTCAAAAGTGATCCACTGAATAGGCCTGTAATATACCCATGACATATGTTCAATACATCATTTTTCCCAGAGTAAAATAATTATACATTGTCAAGTTTTCACTTATTTATTCAGAAAATTGAGTAGGGAGAGAAGATATTTATAAATAAATCATTGTTTCTTCTATGCTAGATCTCTTGCATAGTTCATTTTATTTAACCTTTTGAGCTCTCAAAGTAAACTCTAAGTCTCGGGTTAAGAACTCTCTTATTATAGTAATTAGTAGATTAAAATGAATTGTCATTTTCCCACAAATTTGCATTTATACATCTTGCTTTTGACTCTAGGAAGCTGTATGTATATGTGTTTTGCTCAGTGGGTACTTATAATCAAGATATAAGATCCTTAGTTTTGAGGTAACAAATGAATCTTTGTTTTTTTTAACATTTATTGTAGCATAATTAATATACAAAAATTGCACAGATTTAACTTATACATTATGAGTTTGCACCTATGCATACACCTAAGGTATCATCACCACAATGAAGGTAATAAATATGTCCATCACTTCCAAAAATTTATTTGTGGTCTTATGTGTGCAGAGCAGGGGTTTGATTTGGGGGTTTTAATTTTTGTTGTTGTTAGTAAGGACACTTAACAAAAGATCCATTCTCAACATTTTTAAAAGTATACAATATTGTATTATTGACTATTGGTACTATATCATATCTCTAGATTGTATTCATTTTGCATAACTGAAACTTCATACCCATTGGGCAACAATCCCCCATTTCCCTCTCATTCCCCCCAGCCCCTGACAATTGCCTTATATTCTCTGATGTTATGAGTTTGACTACTTTAGATACCTTATATAAGTAAAGTCATGCAGTATTTGTTCACCTATGAACAGTTTATTTCACTTATCATAATGCACTTTAGGTTTATCCATGTGGATACAAATTATAGGATTTCCTCTTTTAAGGGTAAACAACTCCAATGTATTCCAAATGTACCACATTTTCTTTACCCATTGATCTGTTGATGGGCGCTTAGGTTGATTTTGTATCTTGGCTATTGTGAGTTATGCTACATAAACATGGTGAGGCAGATAACTCTTTGAGACCTTTATTTCTATTCTTTTGGATATATACCCAGAAGCGGGATTGCTGGATAAGTGGTAGTTCTATTTTGAACTTTTGGAGGAACTTTCCTATTGTTTTTTATAGCGACTGTACCATTCTGCATTTCCACCAACAGTACGTAAGTGTTTCCTTTTGTCCACATCCTCATCAACAGGTGTTTTTTTTTTGTTTTTTTCTTAATAATAGCCATCCTCGTAGAAGTGATTGGTATCTCATTGTGGTTATGATCTGCATTTCCCGGATGATTAGTGATACTGAGCATCCTTTCATATAACTTTAGGCCATTAATATGTTTTCTTTGGAGATTTGTCAATTCTAGTCTTTTGTCTATTTTTTAAAATTAGGTCATTTGGTTTTTGTTATGTTTTGTTTTCCATTTTGGTGTAGTTTGTTTCCTGAGTTGTAGAAGATCCTTATGTATTTTGAACACTAACCCCTTTTCAGATAGACAATTCACAAATGGCTGGTCTTGGTGGCTAATGCCTGTAATCTTAGAGCTTTGGAAAGTGGAGGCAAGTGGCTCTCTTGAGCCCAGGAGGTCAAGACCAGCCTGGGCAACATGGTGAAAACCCTGTCCCTACAAAAAGTAGAAAAATTAGCCAGGTGTGGTGGTATTCCGCTATAGTCCCAGCTACTTTGGTACTCGTGACTGAGGTGGAAAAACCAACTCAGCCTGGAGGTCGAGGCTGCAGTGAGCTGTGATCACGTCACTGACCTCCAGCCTGGGTGACAGAGTTAGACCCTGTCTCGAAAAAAATAGTAAAGATAATTCACAGACATTTTCTTCCATTCCACAGGTTGCCTTTTCAGCCTGTTGAGTTTCTTTCGCTTTGCAGAAGATTTTTAGTTTGACGTAGTTCCATCTATTTATTTTTGCTTTTGCTGCCTGTGCTTTTGGTGTCAAATCCAAGAAATTATTGCCAAGAACAATGGCAAAAAGATTTTCCCCTGTTTTCACGGAGGAGTTTTACAATTTCAAGTCTTACATTTAAGTTGTGAATTCATAACAGAAGGCAAACATTTCCCAAGGTTCTGAGTGCACTCAGTTCTTTCCCTCCTGAGAGAAGCTAGCCCAAATCTAAAATTTTTTCTTTTTAAATATTCTCTAAAACAGAGTCCTATGACTAGCAAACAAGGATTATTAAAGCCCATTGTTACCATGTAATTCAGATACCTCTACTTCCTGCTTGGTTTTGCACAAAACACCCATGATCACTCATCTTTTCTGTGTTGTTATTGTTTACTTTGCTGAGGACGGTCACCTTTTTGTCCACTTTCTCTTCTATGGCCTACCATAGTGATAACATGCAGATTTACCACATAGACTGTAATTTCTTACATATGGGTACCTCAGTGCAGCAGAAAGAAACGTCATTGTCATTCTTCTTAGGAGACAAAACAGAAACAGAATCAGCAGGAAAACATCCATGTTCAGCAGCTTGTGCCTTCCTGCACTGAGACTTTAAACTGAGAATGCTGAGGATAGGATGATTTAGGAAAATAAAATATTCAAATCGGGTGACTGAACTTCAGAAATGTAATATTTTGCCAATTCATTTTAAGGAAAAAAAGAAAAAAACAAAAATCCAAGTACACAAAAAACACCTGTGCGTAGATTACAGGTTCTCACACAGTTACTATATGCAACAATGGCTTGCCTATTACCTTCCTGGCATTTTGATTGAAATCATTTTGCATTTGGATAAAATTAAAATATCTCTACTCTTACATCTTTATGTTACTCAGAAAATGAGTGGTTTGACCGCTTGGCAGATGACAGTTTAATGACCAGAATCAAAGAGTGTTTAACAATTTGCAGCAAGTAAGGAGGATTATGGAGATAGTTCCCAAAGCAGCATCTCTCCAAACACACTTGAAAACAGGGCTTTTATTGGGAGTGGAGAGTAGCTGAGTCATATATGCAGAAGTGGAGTAAAGGCAGTGCAGGCCCAGTTGCTGATCTTACTTCTATATAATTCACATGGGTAGAAAATGGCAAATAACATCCTCCCTGGGTGGGGATTTTAGTACTGTAATGAGAGGAGTTCCCCAAAATTCAGCTCCAACTCACTCATTTTGGATTTTGTTTTTCTGGAGCTGAGCTTCTTCCTGGAATCATTTTGAAATATTAACAATACGAATTTAAGGTGCAACAGTTACAAGTGAGCACTTTTTTACCCAGGGACCCTGGATTGCTTTTACAAATGAAAAAAGTGGCATATCTGTTTATTTAAGCTAAGGAAAAAATTGAATAATGAGAAAAAAATGAAAATAATAAAGATGTTCAGAAATGGACAGTTATTCTGATGCATTGGTGAATATAATTAAATTAGTGCAATATTTCTGCAAGAAAATTTGGCAAGATCTACAGAAAATTTAAATTATCTTAAATTTTCAAACTCTACTTTTAGAAAAATAATGTAGGGAGGCTGTTAATCACAAGGAAATGTAGATAGGTGATAGATAGATAGATAGATAAATAGAGGGATAGAGAGATAGGTAGGATAGAGACAATAATACCTACAGTAATAGCCTAGAATTACTGAGTATTTACTAAAAGCAAAACATTCCTGGTTTGCTCTGTTTATCTTACTCATTAAATACTATGATAATTTTTTACAAGAAAGCGATTACTGTGACTGGTATCCCATGTGATGTGACTTCAGACCCAGTGTTTTAATGGAATCACATATTTAGTGAAAATTAGAAGAAAAATGGATGAATACATACAGTATTAGACAATCATAAAATGTAATAGCATAAAACCATTTAAATTATATAAAGAAGATATAGCCCTGGATGTTCAGAATATATTTTCCAATAAGACCACTGTTATAAAATTGTACACGAAATTTTATTTCATAATGCCTATGTGTATATGAATATGTATGCGCCTATGCATGCATACATAGGCACAAATTTTTTGTGCATGCATATATACATATACATATATGTGGATATATTTATGAATATGGGTTTATACATACATGTGAATGTGTGCATATGTGCATGTCCCAAGGTGTACAGTATATGTACATTCATGTGCATTCACACATAAATAGGCTTACATCAAAAACTTATCCACCACAATAAAGTATGCTTTATCCCTGGGATGCAAATTTGGTTCAACATACACAAATCAATAAATGTGATTCATCACAGAAATGGAACTAAAGACAAACATCACATGATTATCTCCATAGATGCAGAAAAGGCTTTTGATAAAATTCAATACTCCTTCATGTTAAAACCACTCAAAATGGAAGGAATGAATTCTCATTCACAATTGCAACAAAAAGAATAAAATACCTAGTATTACAGCTAACCAGGGAGAAGAAAGATCTCTACAAGGAGAACTACAAACCACTGCTCAAATAAATCAGGATGACACAAAACAAATGGGAAAACATATAACTGATTTTATTGGATGTTTAGAAAATAAGTAGTATCTGCAAATACCGAACATTATAGCATTTTTCTTTTCATTATTTTAAATTTTTAATTTTACTATTATATTTCATTGGCTAGAAACAAAATAGAAATATAAAATTAATGCCTAAATTCATTATTTATATTTGATCTTAATAGAACTGTTTAAATGCTTCTTTGGTAATGTACGATGCAGAGATCAAATAGGTATTCTTTACCAAAACAAAGGATTTTTTTTCAGTTTTTCATGAAAGAAAATTTTATTGGCAATATGTTGGACCTAAAGCTAGACCAAATCCTATGCTTTTAAGCTATGCAAAAAATAGATACCTTTGTTTGCATAAATTGGTTTGAGACAGATTGTCTGTCACTTGCAACAGTAAGAGTCAAATGAAACAGCATCATTTCTTGTCCTTAAATCTATCATAATTATCAATTTTACTTTTTCTTTGCTTTCTGAAAAAGTGATCAAATATGTTAATCCTTCCTTCATGATTTTCAACATGAATTTAAATTTAAACTGATTATTTTAATTGTTTATAATTATTTATTATCGCATCGTCTGTTATATATTACTTTGCATCCTGTTTTTTCTCACTTAAAATTATTTTATTATGATTATCCCATATCATTAAAGAGTCTTCACGCCTTGCTTAAAAGCATGCTAATATATGCTATACAGTGTAAATTTAAAGTCTGTTTTCTTGTTTTTATAGATTTTGTTTTGTTTAAAAATTTTGGTAAAATATCTCATAGTTTTATCTGATTGTTGTTAATGTTAGTAATTACATTTTTAAAGTTTTCTTCGTATATACATGTATTTTCCACATTCATATTATTATATTGATCTTGCTTGTCATTGTCATTGTAGCTTAGTAACTTTATTATTTTTGTGAAAGGCACATTTGTATGCCTCTTATTATAGATGCTAATTACTGCTCCAAAATTGCCTTCTAACTTACAGAATAATTTATTAGGTCAAATATTGATACTTTTTCTAATATAAATGCAGAGATTAGAATAGAAATAGATATAAATATACAGGTACCTACATAACTAATACAATATGCATATATCTATAAATTTATATACACTTCTGTATATATGTATGTAAAGGGTTATTTAATAAAATAATTAAAGAAAAGTCCTCAGGTCATACCAGTAATTTTTAATCTTCCTATAAATCCCTCTTAATGATTAGTCCCTTGAATAACTTCAATCAAAATATCTATTAAGAATTTTTATTTTGCAGTTATGTGCCACATAACAACTTTTCAATCAATGAAGAAATACATATATAATTTCGGTCCCATAAGATTGTAATGCAGCTGAAAAATTTCTGTTGCCTAGTGATGTTGTAGAGATCATAATGTATTAGAACAATACATTGCCATTCTATGTTTAGATATACAAATTCTTACCGTTGTGTTACAATTCCCTGCAGTATTCAGTACAGTAACATGTACTAGTTTGTAGCCTAGGAGCAATAGGTTATATCATATAGCATAAGTGTGTTTTAGGCTATACCACCTAGGTTTGTATATCTTATGATGCTTGCACAAGGACAAAATCACCTAATGATGCATGTCTCAGATGGCATTCTCATCATTAAATAATGCATGACTCTATATACAAAGTATGAATATATACATACAGTTTTATCATGTACATATATTTATCTTTAAATATTTATTTTTAGTTTTCTTGTTTTGAATGTCAATATGCATTTCAATCTGATTTTCTGGATATAAGTCTAAGAAAGCTTTGCCACTTCCTTTCTGTCTGAACGTGCAGTGCCTCAGTTTCCTCAAGAAATGATAGTAATAATAGCACTATGATACAAGGTCATTGTGATAATTAAATTAGTTGGTATATGCAAATTATTTAGAACAGTGTTTGGACTATAGTAAGCATTATTTAAACTAGTGGTTAGCAATTACTATCACCATTGCTATTTTATTTGTATTACATTTTATTTTTAAATGATTAATAATTTATTTGTTTTGGAGTTAGTTGGCAATTGTTTTATTTTTAATATTTATACTAAAGTTGGTAAGTTAAATGGACCTGTAATTTAGATTTTTGGCATTTTACATGCATACATACAGACACACACATTAGTGGTTTATATCAGCCTCAAATAACTGCAGAACAATTTTATTTATCAAAAAAGTGTACATATTTGTACTTTGTATTTCTTGAAAATTTGGTAAGTATCACAAAATAGGATAAAATATTTTCTTTTTAAAAGATTTGTATTTAGCAAATTAATTTGAATCATAAATGTAGGACTATTCACAATTTTTTGTGGCAGCGTAGGTAAAGTGTATCTTTCTATGAATGTTTTTATTCACCTAAATTTTTACATGCATTGATAAAATGTTTTTACACATCATTGTTTTATGAGTTTTATTTCCAATATAATTAGTTTCTGTATTTTGCTTTTGTTTTCCCCAGAAAATAGCTTATTAATATTTTTAATATGATCATTTTTTGCCTTTAGGAATTAACTTTATATTTGTTTATTGATTAATATGTTAGTCTTTCTTAATATTTGTCTTCTATATTATTTGGATAAATATTTATAATTCTAACAACACTTATGTAAAATATTTAGTTTTATAATTTTCGATATTCCCTATCTTCTAATAAATATAAACATTTAATGTTATAGTTTGTGCATTGCTTTAGATGTTTCCCATAAATTTGGAATTGTGGGATTTGGATTTTGGATTTTGGGGGTACATGTACAGGTTTGTTAAATGGGTATACTATACCTTGGTAGTGAGCATAATAACCAACAGGTAGTTTTTTGACCTATTTCCCACCCCTCCAATATCTAGTAGTCTGCAGTGTCTATTATTCCCATGTTTACATCCCTGAGTGCTCAATGTTTGGCCCCACTTACAAGTGAGAACATGGGTTATATGGGTTTCTGTTTATATATTAATTTGCTTAGGATTATGACCTCCAACTCCATTCATGTTGCTGCAAAGGACATGATTTTGTTGTTATTTATATGGCTGTGTGGTATTCTATGGTATATATATATATATATATATATATTTATATATCACATTTTCTTTATCCAATCTACCACTGATGGGCACCTATGTTAATTCCATAGCCTTTGCTATTGTAAATAACACAGCAATGAACATATGAGTGCATGTGTCTTTTTGGTATAATAATTTATTTTCATTTGGATATGTAATGGGATACCAGTAATGAGATTGCTGGGTTGAGTAGTAGTTCTTCTTTTTTATTATTTATTTATTTATTTATTTATTTATTTATTTATTTACTTTGAGACGGAGTCTCACTCTTGTTGCCCAGGCTGGAGCGATCTCAGCTAACTACAACCTCCACCTCACAGATTTAAGCGATTCTCCTGCCCCAGCCTCCCAAGTAGCTAGGATTACAGGTGCCTACCACCATGCCCAGCTAATTTTTTGTATTTTTAGTAGCGACGGGGTTTCACCATGTTGATCAGGCTGGTTTCGAACTCCTGACCTCAGGTGATCCATCCACCTTGGCCTTCCAAAGTGCTGGGATTACAGGCATAAGCCACCGCACCCACCAGTTCTGTTTTAAATTATTTGAGACATCTACAAACTGCTTTCCACAGTGATTGAACAAATTTATATTCCCACCAACATTGTGTAAGAGTTCCCTTTTCTCAGCAGCTTCACCAGCATCTGCTAATTTTATTTTTTGACTTTTTAATAATAGCCATCCTATATACAAAAATTAACTCAAGATGGATTAAAGTTTTAAATGTAAGACATCAAACTACAAAAATTCTAGAAGAAAACCTAGGAAATAGCCTTCTTAACATTGGCCTTGGCAAATAACTTTTGACTAAGGCCCCAAAGGCATTCACTACAAAACAAATATTGATAAGTGGGACCTAAATAAACAGTTTTTGCATAGCAAAAGAAACTATCAATGGAATAAACAGTCAGTCTATAGAATGAGAAAAATTATTCACAAACTATGCGTCCAACAAAGACGTAATATTCAGGAACTTAAATCATCATGCAAAAAGCAAATAACACCATCAAAAATGAGCAAGGTACATGAACAGACACTTCTCAAAAGACATGCAAGTGACCAACAAACATGAAAAAATGCTCATCATCACTAAGCATCAGAGAAATGCAAATCAAGAACACGATGAGACAAATTCTATTTTCATTTATTTGTCTTGCTCTAATTTTTTTCTTATACAGGCTTAAGATACAATAAATATTATATTTTTATTTTTCCCAATAATTAACTTTCAAATTATACCTTTTACTTTTAAAAAGTTTGTATAAATATATGTGGTAGAAGTGCAATGAAGTCTAAAGTAAATTAGATTTCTCACACTGTCTCTTTAAAAATACAAAAGTTTGGCTTGGTGCAGTACAGTAATCCCAGCACTTTGGGAGGCCGAGGTGGGCAGATCACTTGAGGTCAGGAGTTTGGGACAAGCCTGGCCAACATATCGAAACCCTGCCTCTACTGCAAATACACAAATTAGCCAGGTGTGGTGGTGCATGCCTGTAAGCCCAGCCACTCAAGAGGCTGAGACACCAGAATCACTTGAACCCAGGAGATGGAGGCTGCAGTGAGCCAAGATAGCACCACTGCACTCCAGCCTGGGTGACAGAGCGAGACGCTATTTAAAAAAAAAAAAAAAAAAAAAAGGTTTAAAACTTGTGGTCTCCCATCACTTATCTATTCACATAACATGTCCATTTTGTTCTGCATTCTAGGCATTTTAATCACATGAATTAATTATAATTCTATTATTTATGAGTTTACACAAACCAATTTTTGATCTTTTCTACTAGGATAACAAATTTGCTTGTGTATTCTTCCATCTTGTTGCTCAGTTAGTTAGTTTGGTATTGTTTTCATTATAAAGAACAGCCTTTAGAAATTTCTCAAGTAAAAGTCTACTCTTTAAATAGATATCAATTTTAGCTATAGTAATATTGATGATTTTCTGTTTTCCATCTGGTCTGTCCCCTTCTACCTTGATTCTGTTAAGACATAGATGAATTCTGATTATTCCAATCTCCATGTCTCTTAAAATATTTTTCATATCTCTAGTTTTTAATGTTTTATTCTCAATTTATTATAATTTATTAATGTCTTCCATGTAATTGACTTTTATTTCAGCTATAATTTTAATGTACACAGCAGTTGTAATTCAGCAATGTACATATGTTACATGTAACTTCTGAATATTTTAAAAAATTACTTTGGAGTTACATTTTGTTTTTCTGCAACTATTTCATACATAGCTGACATATTCAGGATACGATTTACATGAATAATTCAAATTATGGGTTTCTAAATTTTGTATCTGATAACTGGGAAAGATTTTATATGTAACTCATATATGTTAATTGCCAAATAGATTCACTTGAAACTTGATTACAGGTTTTATTAATCACTAATATTCAGTAAAGCCTAAGAAATGATACAAGGTAGGAATTGCAATGTACACCTCATCAACAAATCCCGATATCATCAGGATTGGCCTGAGTCCTTGGTTGCATGCAACACTGAAAGTATTTCTAAAAAGATATTTATTTTAAGCCTGGGCACGATGGCTCATGCCTGTAATCCCAGCACTTTGGGAGGCCGAGGCGGGCAGATCACGAGGTCAGATCAAGACCATCCTGGCCAACATGGTGAAACCCCGTCTCTACTAAAAATACAAAAATTAGCCAGGCGTGGTGATGCATGCCTGTAGTCCCAGCTGCTCAGGAGGCTGACACAGGAGAGTTGCTTGAACCCAGGAGGTGGAGGCTGCAGTGAGCCGAGATCATGCCACTGCACTCCAGCCTGAGTGACTCCAGCCTGAGTGACAAAGTGAGACTCCTTCTCTCTTTCTCTCTCTCTGTCTATATATATATATAATACACAAACCAATTTTTGATCTTTTCTACTAGGATAACAAATTTGCTTGTGTATTCTTCCATCTTGTTGCTCAGTTAGTTAGTTTGGTATTGTTTTCATTATAAAGAACAGCCTTTAGAAATTTCTCAAGTAAAAGTCTACTCTTTAAATAGATATCAGTTTTAGCTATAGTAATATTGATGATTTTCTGTTTTATTATATATATCATATATATGATATATGTAATATAATATATATCATATATATCATACATATATATGATATATATATATATATATATGAAAAAACATTAAACACTTAGTTCAGGAAAGAATATAACCCTGAATAATAGGCAGAGTGAAAAATAAGACTATAATTATGTTTTATGTTTTATCAAGTTTAGCTCAATGTTACAGAAGCTGCAGGATCCTGTCAACACCACTGAACATCACTGCTGCATTTTAAAGAGATTTTAAAATACAAATTCTATTGCAAAAGCAGCTAGCAGATTTCATTAATTCTGGAATCACAGTTATAACGTGCTTACTATGTACCAGGTTCTCTGCTAAATCCTTTTACCCATATCACCTCATTTAATTAACGTAAGAACTTTGGAATAACTAATATTATTATTTTTATTAGATAAGAAAATTGTGGCTCATAGGTTTTTTTTTTTTTTTTTTTTTTTTTTGAGACGTTGTCTCGCTCTGTCGCCCAGGCTGGAGTGCAGTGGCGCAAATCTCGGCTCACTGCAAGCTCCGCCTCCCGGGTTCACGCCATTCTCCTGCCTCAGCCTCTCAGAGTAGCTGGGACTACAGGAGCCCGTGTGGCTCATAGGTTTTTAAAAAGTAAAAGGTCATACTTATAAAAGCAGAATTCAGATTATGTTCCTAGATGTGTCTGATTCTTTCAACTGTGACTGGTAACTATTTCTCTATGTTACTCTCTTATTTTTAAAAAATAATGTTCCATCAAAGCAGTTCTGTTCAAAATAAGTAGTGGTATTTTGACTTCCTCAACGTAAGAAACAGTTAGAGGCCAGGTACTACTGCCTGAACACCATGGGATAATTCTTTGGTTCTTGAAAATTCCTTTATTATACTCTCCTGTCTCATCCAAAGACCTTGGAGTTTTATGCCACATTAATTCTCTGATACTGGCAAAATCTTCTTCTGTTACCATGATACTGTGATTATTTGGGACTCATCATAGTTCTCCTTAATGGGACAAACTCAAGGATTAGTACTCTGTTCTGGAATGGTAAACTGCTTGGAATTTTTTAAAAGTTGAAGAGGAAAGAGAAGAGGATTTTGGTTTAAAAGGGGGTGAAGTTAAAGACAGAACTATTTCTAGAAAGAAATAGAAATATGCTCTGACTGGAGACTAAGTTTGTTAAGAGGGAAATGTCTCTAAAAGCCTCAGAAGTCTGGGAGTAGGAGGAAAAAATAAACTCAAATAATATGCACAAACTTCACATCTTTACTAGGAAGCACAATGTATTATTGTTGAAAATAGCAAAAACTTAGAAACAAATGTCCTTCAATTAATAATTACGTAAATCAGTGGTTCTCAGCTAGGGATAATTCTGTCCCCCTGAAAGCATTTGTCAATGTTTGGAAGTATATTGGCTGTCACAACTCAGTGCAAACTGCATCTGTCATTTAATAGGCAGAGTCAAGAATGCTGCTAAGCATCCTATAATGCACAGCATAGCCCCCACAACAGAAAAATATCCATCCCAACATGTCAATAGTGCCAAGGATAAAAAAAACTCTTAGTTAAATCACTTGGAATATATGCATATTATAAAACATTATAAAGCTATTAACAAGAAGAGTACATGTCCATATACATATTATCATAGAAAGTTCACCAAGGCGGCCAGGCGCAGTGGCTCATGCCTGTAATCCTAGCACTTTGGGAGGCCAAGGAGGGCAGATTGCCTGAGCTTCGGAGTTCGAGACCAGCATGGGCAACATGGTGAAACCCCATCTCTATTAAAATAAAAAAAAAATAAAAATAAATTAGCTGAGTGTGGCAGCGTGCGCCTGTAGTCCCAGCTACTCGAGAAGCTGAGTCAGAAGAATTGCTTGACCCGGGAGGTGGAGGTTGCAGTGAGCTGAGATGGTGCCACTGCACTCCAGCCTGGCGACAGAGCAAGACTCTGTCTCAGAAAACAAAACAAAAACGAGAAAGGTCACCAAGGCAATGATATATTTGAAAAATTAAATAAAAAACAAATGCAAATATTTAATATTTTTCCATTCATTTGAGCAATAAAAGCAAAAAAAGTATGCTTATGTAAATATATAAAGATAGCAACAATGATAATGAGCATTTACTAATTTCCCATCATTGTCCTAAGCGTTTTAAATACACTCATGCATTTAATCCTTACAATGATTGTAACATCTGTTACAATGGTACTACTCTTATCAACACCTTACATGTTAAAAAAAAGACACAAAGAGCTAAGAAATTTGTTCAGTTATCACACAACTATTGAGAAAAAAATTGGGTACACAAGTCCATGCAGCCTAGATCCAGGGAGTACATATTCTGTATCATTTCCAGTCATATGAATTTACAAGGCAAGAAAAAGAAAGGATTTAAAATTAACACATTCAACAATTCAGAGTGTGAAAACACATAGAAATGGACATGCTTTCTTATGTTTTACTCTCTATAATTAGGAACTGATAACATTATTCAAAAATACTTCATTGATGCTGCAGTGTTTTTAAAGAATAGTCATGGTTGCCTATCAGATAATAAATCAACTATGTTAAATAAAGAAAGGAAGAGAGGAGATGGAACAAAATGGCAGAATAGCAGGCCCCATCCATTATCCCTCCTGCAGGAATACCAAATTTAACAACCATCTACACAAGATAGGCACCTTCATTAAAAAAAATAAAAATAAAAATAAGGGGAGCACTCACAGTACCTGGTTTTAAGTTTGTATTACTAAAAGAGGTACTGAATAGGGCAAGAAAACTTGAATTGCTGGTGCCACCCCTCCCCCATTCCCGTGCAGTGGCTGCATGTCATGGAGAAATCAGTGCCGTTGGAAGACAGCAGCAATTGTGAAACTGCATTGAGCTCAGTGCTGCTTTGTCACAGTGGAAAGCAAAACTGCATTGAACTCAGCTGATGCCAACCCATGGAGGGAGCATCCGAACTGGACCTACCCAGAGTGGTATCACCTATCCCAGTGGTGGAATCTTGAGTTCTGGCAAGCCTCACCACCTGGGCTGATGTGCTCTGGGGCCCTAAATAAACTTGAAAGGCAGTCTAGGACATGAGGACTTTCAGACCCAATGCTGAGCTGGGCTATGAGCCAGTGGACTTCAGGGGAATGTGAAGTACTGAGACACCAGCCAGAGCAGCTAAAGGAGTGCTTGCACCACCCCTTTCCCAACCCCAGGCAGCACAGCACATGACTCCAAAAGATACCCCTTCCTTCTGAGTGAGGAGATAAGAGAGAAGGGTAGAGAGGTCTTTTTTTTGTATCTTAGACACCAACTCAGCCACAGTAGGATAGGGCACAAGGAAGAATCATGAGGCCCCCATTCCAGGCCCCAGCTCCCAGATTAAATTTCTAAACACAACCTGGGCCAGAAGTGAAGCTGCTGCCTTGAAGAGAAGGACCCAGTACTGTCAGGATCCATCACCTGCTGACTAAATTGTCCTTGGGCATTGAACAACTTATAATGACACCCAGACAGTATGTCATGGGCCTTGGGTGAGACTGAGACTTAATGGCTTCTGGTAAAACCCAGCACATTTCCAGATGTGGTGGCTATGGGGAGAGACTCCTTCTGCTTGAGAAAAGCAGAGGGAAGAGTAAAGGGGACTTTGTCTTGCACTGTAGGTACCAGCTTGGCCACAGTGGGGTTAAAAAACTAGCAAACTCTTGGGATCCCTGATTGCAGTTCTTGTCTCCTAAATGGCAATTCTGGACATGCAGTGGGCCAGAGTGGAGGACACTGCCCTGAAGGGTGAGTTCCAAGTCTGGCAGCATTCACCACAAGCTGACTAAAGAGCCCTTGGGCCTGAAGGGAACATCGGTGGTAGCTTGGCATGACTCTTTGTGGGCCTGGGATGGTGGTGACCATGGAATGAAGCTCCTCTGCCTATGAAAAGGGGAGGGAAGAATGGTAAGAATTGTGTCTCATGGTTTGAGAGTCAGCTCAGCCATAGAAGAATAGAACACCAAGTAGACATCTAAGATCTTTGACTCCAGTCCCTAGCTCCCAGGTGGCATCTTCAGACCTGCCCAGGGCCTGGGGGAGCTGGACACCCTAATGGAAGGACACAAGCCTGGCTGGCTTCACCACTTGCAGATTGTAGAGCCCTACGACCTTGAGGAAACACAGGCAATAGCCAAGTAGTGCTTATAGCCGACCTTGGGGGAGACGCATTGCTGTACTGATTTCAGATCTGACCCAGCTCAGTCCAAGTGGTGGTGGCCCCAGGGGAGCTTGTGTCACCGTAGCCTCAGCCCCAGGTGGTTCAGAACACAGAGAAAAACTCCATTTGTCTGGAAGAAAGTAAGGGAAGAGAACATGAATTTCTGCCTGGTAATCCATGGAATTCTTCCTGACTTAAGCAAGACCATCAAGGCAGTACCTCCATGAGTCTGTGAGACTCGTGGGCTTGGATTGCCCACTGATGCAGCTACAGCTCAGATTACAACACCCAAGTCCTTTCAAATGCCTGAAATTCCTTGACAGGGAACATCTAAGAATTATTGGCCATAAAGAGGAGGTAGAGAAAAAGATAGGGGTAGAAAATTTATTCAAAGGGATAATATCAGAGAACTTCCCAAACCTAGAGAAAGATATCAACATTCAAGTACAAGAAGGTTATAGAATATCAAGACAATTTAACACAAAGAAGCCTACCTCAAGGCACTTTAATAAGCAAACTCCCAAAGATCAAAGATAAAGAAACGATCCTACAAGCAGAAAGAGAAAAGAAAAAACACCATCCAATAAAGCTCCATTATGTCTGGGTGCAGACTTTTCAGTGGAATTTTTACAGTCCAGAAGAGAGCGTCATGACATAATAAAAGTGTGAAGGAAAAACTCTTTTTACCTTAGAATAGTATATCTGGCAAACATATCCTTCAAACATGAATGAGTAATAAAGGCTTTCCCAGAAAAACAAAAGCTGTCATCAACACCAGGCCTCTCCTACGAGGAATGCTAAATGGAGTACTTTAATCAAAAATAAAAGATCATTACTGAGCAATATGACATCATCTGAAGGTAGAAAACTCACTGGCAATAGTAAGTACTCGGAAAAACACAGAATATTATAATGCCGTAACTGCAGTATATAAACTACTCTTTTTTTTTTTTTTTTTTGAGACGGAGTCTCGCTCTGTAAACTATGTTAAGTAGAAAGGCTAAAAGGTGAACCAGTCATAAAGAATAACTACAACTTTTCAAGCCATAGACAGTATATTACAATATAAATTGAAACAACAAAAAGTTTAAAAAACTGGTAGATGAAGTTATTGTGTCAAGCTTTTACTAGTTTTCTTTTTGCTTGTTTGCTTGTTTATGCAAGTGGTGTTGATATTGCCTTAAAACAAAGGGTTATAAAATAGTATTTGCAAGCTTCATGGTAACCTCAAATCAAAAAACATACAGTGGTTACACACACATACAAAGCAATAAATTGTTATACCACCATTAAAAAACACACACACAAAACTTCACTAATAGGAAGAAAACAAAGAAGAAAAGAAGGAAGAGAAGACCTCAAAACAACCAGACAACAAATAACAAAATGGCAGAAATAAATCCTTGTTTATAAATAATAAGTTTGAATGTAAATGGACTAAACTCCGATCAAAATACAGAGTAGCTGAATAAAGAAAACAAGACCCACTGATTTGTTTCCTACATGAACCACACTTTACCTATAAAGACACATACAGACTGAAAATAAAGCCATGGAAAAAGATACTCTATGTCAATGGAAACCAAAAAAGACCAAGAGTGGCTATACTTACATCAGTCAAAGTGTATTTCAAAACAAAAAATACAAGAAGAGACAGAGAAGGTCATTATATGATGAACAAAGTGTCAATTCAGGAAGAGACTATAACAATTTTAAGTATATATGCACCCAACACTGGGGTACCCAGATATATAAAGCAAATATTATTAAAGCTAAAGAAAGAGATAGCCCCCAATACAATAATAACTTGATACTTCAACACTCCACTTTCAGCATTGATCTTCCAGAGAGAAAATCAATAAAGAAACATCAGACTTAATTTGCACTATAGACCAAATGGAACTAATAGATATTTACAGAATGTTTCATCCACGGCTGCTGAATATACATTCTTCTCCTTAGCACATGAATAACTCTCAAGGACAGACCATATGTTAGGCCACTAAACAAGTCTTCAAACATTCAAAAATAAAATAATATCAAGCATCTTCTCTGACCACATGGTATAAAACTGGAAATCAATAACAAGAGGAATTTTGGAAACTATACAAACTTATGGAATTTAATAATAGGCTCCTGAATGACCAGTGGGTGAGTGAAGAAATTCAAAAGGAAATTGAACTATATCTTGAAACAAATGATAATGGAAAGGCAACATACCAAAACCTATGGAATACAGTGAAAGCAGTACTAATAGGCAAGTTTATAGCTACTTGTGCCTGCATCAAAAAAAGAGAAAAAGAACTTCAAACAGACATCTTAATATACATCTTAAAGAACTAGAAAAGTAAGAACAAACAAAATCAAAAAATAATAGAAGAAAAGAATAAAGATCAGGACAGATATAAATGAAATGAAAACATATAAAACAATACAAAAGATCAATGAAAGAAAATATTTTTTGAAAAGATAACAAAATTGGCATACCTTTAGAAAGACTAACCTAGAAACAAGGAGAGAAATCCCAAATAAATAAGATCATAGATAAAAAAGGAGACATTATAACCAATACTGCAGAAATTCAAAGAATCACTAGGGACTGCTATGAAAGACTTTATGCTAATAAACTGGAAAATCTAGAAGAAATAGACAAATTATTAGACATATACAACTACTAAAATTGAACCATGAAGAGATCCAAAACCTGAACAGACCAACAAGTACTGAGATTGAAGCTATAATAAAAAGACTCCCAGTAATGAAAAGCTGGGGACCTGATGTCTTCACTGCTGAATTCTACCAAACATGTAAAGAAGAATTAATACCAATCCTACTCAAACTATTCCTTCAAGTAGAGGAGGAAGGAGTACTTCCAAACTCACTCTACGAGGCCAGCATTATCCTGATACCAAAATCAGACAAAGACTCATCAAAAAAAGAAATCTACAGGCCAATATCTCTGTTGGATATTGAGGAAAAATCCTTAACAAAATGCTATCAAACCAAAGTCAACAACATATTAAGAGGAACAATCATCATGACCAAGTGGGATTTATCTCACTGATGCAAGGATGGTCCAATATATGCAAATTAATCAATGTGATACATGATATCAACAGAATCAAGGACAAAAACCATATAATCATTTCAATCGATGCTGACAAAGCATTGATAAAATACAACATCTCTTCTTGATACAAAACTGGGCGTAGAAGGAACATACCTCTAACATAATAAAAGCTATATAAAACAGACCCACAGCTAGCATCATACTGAATGGGGAAAAACTCAAAGGCTTTTCTCTAAGATCTGAAAGAGGACAAGGATGTCCACTTTCACCACTGTTATTCAACATTATACTGGAAGTCCTAGCTAAAGCAGAGAAGTGAAGGAAATTGGAATGAAAGAAGTCAAATTATCCTTGTTTGCAGATGATACAAACTTATATTTGGAACAACCTTTCAGAATTGATAAATTCAGTAAAGTTGCAAGATACAAAATCAACAGACAAAAATCAGTAGCATTTCTGTGTGCTAACAGTGAACAATCTGAAAAAAAAATCAAGAATGTAATCTCATTTGCAATAACTACAAATAAAATACCTAGAAATTAACCTAAGATGTGAAATGTTTCTGCAATGAAAACTGTAAACCATTGATGCAAGGAGTTGAAGAGGATGCAAAAAAATGCCAAGATATTCTCTTTTCATGGATTTGAAGAATGAATATTTTTAAAAAGTTCATAATACCTAGAGCAAACTACAGATTCAGTGCAATCCCTATCTAAATACCAATGACATCCTTCACAGAAATAGAAAAAAAAATTCTAAAATGCATGTGGAACCACAGAAGACCCAGAATAGCCAATGCCATTATAAGTAAAAAGAACAAACCTGGAAGAATCACATTAGCTGACTTCCAGTTACACTACAAACTATAGTAACCAAAATAGCATGGTACTGGCATAAAAACAGTCACACAGACCAATGGAACAGCATATAGAACCAATAAATAAATCCATATGCCTACAGTGAACTATTTTTTGACCATATAGCCAAGAACATATATTGGGGAAAGTACAGTTTCTTCAGTAAATTGTGCTGGGAAAATTGGATATCCATATGCAGAAGAATGAAACCAGACTCCTATCTCTCACCATTTACAAAAATCAAATAAAAATGGATTAAAACATAAATCTAAGACCTCGACCTATGAAACCAGTAAAAGAAAACATTGGAGAAACTCTCTGGGACATTGGACTGGACAAAGATTTATTGAGTAATACCCTACAAGCACAGGCAACCAAAGCAAGCATGGATAAATGAAATCACATCAAGCTAAAAAGCTTCTGTACAGTAAAAGAAGCAGTTTACAGAGACAACCACAGAATAAGAGAAAGTATTTGCAAACTACCTTTCTGACAAGGGATTAATAACCAGAATATATGAGAAGCTCAAATAACTTTATAGGAAAAAATTCTAATAATTTGATTTTATCATGAGCAAAAGATCTGAGTAGACATATCCTAAAAGAAGAAATACAAATGGCAAACAGTTAAAATGGTTTTTATCCAAAAGACAGGCAATAACAAAAGCTCACGAGGATGTGGAGAAGAAGTAATCCTCGTGAATGGTTGGTGGTGAGGCAGTTAGCACAACCACTATGGAGAAGAGCTTGGAGTTTTCTCAAAAAACTAACAATAGAACTACCATGTGATCTAGCAATCCCACTCCTAGGTATGTTCCCCAAAGAAAGGAAATCAGCATATTGAAGAGGTATCTGCACTCCCATGTTTATTGCAGCACTATTGACAATAGGCAAGATTTGGAAGCAACCTATGTGTCCATCAACAGATGAATGGATAAAGGAAATGTGATACATATACACAATGCAGTATTGTTTCTCCATAAAAAAATAGAGATCCTGTCATTTGCAATAGCACGGATGGAACTGGAGGTTGTCATGTTAAATGAAATAAGCCAGACACAGAAGACAAACCTCGTATATTCTCACTTAGATGTGTTATCTAAAAATCAAAACGATTGAACTCATGAAGATAGTAGAAGGATGGTTACCAGATGCTGAGAAAGGTAGTGGGTGAAGAGAAGGAGAGGGTGAAGGAGAAGTGGAGTCATTAATGGGTACAGAAGATTGTTAGAAAGAATGACTAATGCTGAATTTTTGCTAGCAAGACAGGATGACTATAGAAATAATTTAAATGTACACTTTAAGATAACTTAAAGAGTTTACTGAATTGTTTGTAACGAAAAGGATAAATGCTTGAGGTGATGGTTACACCATTTACCCTGATGTGACTATTAAATATTGCATGCCTATATCAAAATACCTCACATACTTCATAAATATATACACCTAATATGTACCCACAAATTTTTTAAATAAAAAAAGAAAGCATTTACTTTCACTAGCTGAGAAAAATGACAGAGAAAGAGATTGAATTTGAAAGGCAAGAAAGAGATTGAATTTGAAAGGCCAGAAAGTTCTTTCACAAGCCCATGAAACCATAGCAAAATAAAAGAAAAGAGAGAGGGAGAAAAAAATCTTGAAATATGTGTAATATTTCTGTTAAAATTATGCTGATAACCAATAGCTATATAGAATAACTGTTAAACAGCACTAAAAGATGTTATTTAGTAGAAAAACATTTCCTAAAATTTTACATTTGATGTTTTGATCTGAAAAACTCATTAGAAGTATCCTTTGTATATCACTTTTAGCCTTCATATATCACTTTTTTCTTGCTACTTACTGTCATGCCATTCTATTTTCAATATAAGAGGAAAAATGAATTACTTGTTTATTCATGATAGGTTCAAGTTGGTATAGTTCATATTTATTTTATTTCTTATTTCCACATATTTTTTGTATTGGCCATCTGACTAGACCTTCATTACTAAGTCCAGGATTTCTAAATATATTAATTAATATTTAAGTTGTTAAGCCAAAAACTTTTTCAACTACATGGAATATAATTTATGATTAGAAAATATGAAAGATACCTACAATATCCCCACTTTTTCACATAAGAAATTTGAAAAATATGCATAGATAGACATATAAGATGCATTAACAACCACCCAAATTTATTTCACATTATAATACTGTATGTAATTATATATGTTTTGAGAAATTAAGACTTGATTTTTTTTTTTTTTTTTTGAGACGGAGTCTCGCTCTGTCACCCAGGCCGGAGTGCAGTGGCGCAATCTCGGCTCACTGCAAGCTCCGCCTCCTGGGTTCACGCCATTCTCCTGCCTCAGCCTCTCCGAGTAGCTGGGACTACAGGCGCCCGCCACCACGCCTGGCTAATTTTTCTTTTTGTATTTTTAGTAGAGACGGGGTTTCACCATGGTCTCGATCTCCTGACCTCGTGATCCGCCCACCTCGGCCTCTCAAAGTGCTGGGATTACAAGTGTGAGCCACCGTGCCCGGCCCAAGACTTGATTTTATCATGTAGATATTTAGCAATTTTTGCAGAAGATCGGAGGGTATGTTGCAGATGGAGAGAGTTCCTTTTGTCTAGTTAGCAGCATGTTACTTAATACAAGACATTAATACTGGCCCAATAACTTATTGTAAACCTTTACAGTGACATTGCGATAACAAAAATGGCTCCATTTATTTGCTACTTGCATTCCTATTGCTGTATTTCCCCAAACATTTGAGAGCCTGTTGAGTTCTTATCTCAATGCAGGAAAGCATCTTATGGCTTATGAAAAATATGTGTTTATGATAAGATTCTTGATTTTCTCCATTAATTTGTTGCTATCATTAATGTTTTATATGATTCTTGACCCTATAATGCTAGAGATACTGTGAATAACTTATTAAGCTATGCATAGTTGGTAGTGAATTTTTGTTTTCTTTTGATGTCCTTTACTCTTCCTATTTTCAATTATGAGGATATATTTCTTTAATAATAAAAGAAATTAGAATAATATTTTAACATAAAATGGGTTAAGAATATAACTACACAAGATAATGGAAAGGGCACATGATTTAGAAATAAAGACAATGAATTTTAAAGATACTACTTATCATTATTATTCCATTAGGTAAGCAAGTGGCCTACAAAAAATGTAATTATTAGGAGGTAGATAATTAATCATGAGTGAGAGAGTAAATAACATCCCATGATAATCTGAAGTTGTATCTTATAAACAGAAAATTGAAACATATACTTTCAACTGCTAAATAAATGTATTCAATTACATACTCGGGGACTGAGCAAAACAAAATAGTGTGAGACTGTGTACTTGCTCAAACAATTACGAGGTGAATTTTGGCCAACATTCTTTTACTGCCTCCTTTCATTCCTGTCACCTATATGCCTTATTCTAATGTACATAAAACAAGAACATACGATGTTTGTCTTTCTGTGCCTGGCTTATTTCACTTAGCATAATGTTCCATCTCTACTGCATTTCAACTAACCAAAGAAGACAACTTCAATAATTAGATACCACTGTGTGACCTATGTTATCATTATTATTATTATTTTTTTTTTTTGAGAGGGGGTCTTGCTCTGTCACCCACGCTGGGAGTGCAGTGGTGCAATCTCAGCTCACTGCAACTTCCACCTCCCGGGTTCAAAGGATTCTTCTGCCTCAGCCTGCCTGGTAGCTGGGACTACAGGTACAAGCCACCACGCCCAGATAATTTTTTGTATTTTTAGTAGAGACGGGGTTTCACCACGTTAGCCAGGATGATCTCGATCTACCTCGTGATCTGCCTGCCTGGCCTCCCAAAGTGCTGTGATTACAGGCGTGACCCACCATACCTGGCCTGACCTATGTTATTATCTACAACTTCCCACCAACAATGGGTATGCCATCAGAGCAATGGTTTAATACCAGAATCTCATCCTGATTATAGATGCATCTGTCTAAACCGAGCCATAGAAAACCAAGTCTGACACAGAAGGCTTGTGTATTTTTACTTTATTAGGAGTATTATTCTAAGTAGTAGGGAAAAAGGACAAAGAGAATATAATGGGAAAATCAGGAGAGACGATGCAAGGTTTACATTAGAGTTGACAGCTGAAATGTTCAACTGACTATTTAAAGTCATAGTATATCTTTCAAGAACCCACACAAATTAAATCAGAGAATAGCCCACTGTGGGAGAAGAGGGGAATAATTTTTTCACTGATTTTAGTCTCTCATTGATCAAATAAACTCCTATGGAGCTTTAACTCCTCCTGATTTTTGGTTGTGCCTGGATGACTTTTAGGCAGAGAACTGTGGTGTCCTATCTAGCCATATAAAAAGGAAAGGCCTATATCAAGGAGTAGGGGGCCCAGAACTGTCAGTTGGATAGCCAGGATCTCCAGGGTGTACCAGCAAGTCATATGAGAGACAAGGATCCATTGTTGTAGGTGCTTCAGTCTGAATACAGCAGTAGCAGAGACAACATGGTCTCATGACTATAGAAAGAGTGCAAACTATGATAAAGCCAGATATGAAGATCTGGGAACAAGGTGCAGGATTGAATCTAGTACAAAACTATATGGTAATTCTTCATCATCCAAGACCTTTCTAGATCAGGTCATGATTTTTAGACTATTCCTATGCTCAGGTGGTCACTTTAGTCACATGGCTCTATAATGAAGTATCACTCCACAACAAAAAATCACCCAATGTCTATTACCATTCCACTGAAATTAGAGCACTCATTCATTTCAACTGTAGCATTTCACATTATGATTAAAGTAACTTTCAAAGATTCTGGTTGTACACTCCAGCCTGGAGTTATTTCTTGTGACCTTGTGCATTTTAAGAAGGTATTGCATCAGCTTAACACACAAGCTGAATTCATTTAGTTTTAACTTCCAAAATATTTAAACTTCTCTTTCTATACTGTTGAAAGGAAATTTGAAGACTTCACATTTTTCAATGTGGGTCACCTTTGAGGAAACCTTTTGTTTACATGTATACTATAAGAACTAAACAATCTACTAAATAATTCAATATAAATTGAAATCTGTAACTGGTGCAACTATAATAATTGTCCTCTAACATTGATACAGAATTTTCATATCTTACATGCAACTAGATAATCTCAATTATTTTTTAAATGAGGAAGACTTAATTTTTGTCCTGTTTGTTCATTTTTTTATTTTCTTTGTGCTCCTTAGGATGTACTTGGACCAGACTATTTAAAATTGTGAAAACAGTGAAGGAAGTATAAGTGAAGCAGTATTGTTTTTGCAACAAAATTCTCTGAGGCAAGAAAATAGCAACATTTTTAAGCAGGGAAGGAAGAGTCTCAATACACAAAAGTGAATGGACTTCAGTGAAGGACAAAGGCTCAGTATGGGATAGGGCATTAGGAAACTCCAGTTGTCCAGATTCCGACAGTTATGTTTCTTCAAATTTTCCTTACCTAACTTAGTGTCTGAGTTTTGCTTATGGCAGCAGGTAAGGATTTTAATTCTTCTAAAGTTATAATTTGGCTATACCTCTCTCAAAGTTAAAGGTTTGTTCTTAACTATCTGAGCCCTATAGTTAAAAGAGGTGAGGAAATCTTTATAGTGTATTAATAGAAGTCAACCTAGGTATTTGATCTGGTCATTTATTTTCTTTTTATTCAATATTAGAGATAAACCTACTTCCCCCACAATTTCTAAATTATTCATATCCTTCATATCCTTTACACAGATATATTACAGTGTAAATGTGAGTGTTCAAAGCTATTTACTGCCTTCTTACTTGATGACTAAACCCGTATTTCTCTTTTTTCCTGGAGGGTTCATTGTCTTTATTGCATCATTGATATTGGTCTGAATCCTTGGTGGTGTGCAACAGAAAGAAAAACTGAAATCATTAAGCAAAAAATGAGAGATTTATTTAAAAGAATACTAAATACTTAATTAGCAATAGAATATTAATCTTAGTAAATCAATAGAGTGAAAATAAAAATAAAGTACAATTACATTTTATTAATGAGAGTCTAGTATTTATGGTACACAAGCTGTAGGACCTTGTCAATAACTCTGAACATCACTGTTCTTACTACCGTGAATAAATTCTAACCACCCCATCACTCATTCCATATCCAAAAATCCAGGTAAGAGCATTTGATTGGCCATGTCAAGTTCACATTCTTGAGCTCTGAATAGGAGGTAGCAAATCTAGAAATCTTAGTTTATTTTAGCTGCTATACTGAAAACAGACATGGTTGTCTTCATTGAAATTTCCAAGATTTATATACAAGGGGGAATTCTCTAACAGTAGAAAAATGGTTTGCATGCTGAATTTTAAAAAAGCCAGTGTTTATTGACTTTGCTTTAGATAAATTAGCAAACAATGAAATACTAATTTGGGGTCTATATTATTATCAGAAAAACATATTTGTAAATGAACACTTCAAAAATATGATACATGGAAAACTGCTCTAAAAGGTTTAATTTCAACTCTAATATGCAGCTATTTTCATTATTTATTCTGAAAATAGCAGAAATCTTCAAAATGTAATCTATCGCAAGGCAGTGTAAAATACATGCTTAAAGTTTCATAGTTAATTCACACAAAACCATGATTAGTTTATTAAAATAGCATAGGCTGGGCACGGCAGCTCATGCCTGTAATCCCAGCACTTTGGGAGGCCAAGGCAGGCAGATCACCTGAGGGCAGGAGTTGGAGACCAGCCTGTCTAACATGGTGAAACCCCATTTCTACTAAACCTACAAAAAATTAGCCGGGCATGGTGGCACAGTCCTGTAATCCCAGCTACTCGGGAGGCTGCAGCAGGAGAATTGCTTGAGCCTGGGAGACGGGGGTTGCAGTGAGCCAAGACTGGCCATTGCACTACAGCTTGGGCAACAAGCGAAACTCCGTCTCAAAATCAATAAATGAAAATAAAATAAAATAGCATAAAACCTTATTTCCCCCAAAAAATGTTACCAACCAACCAAATATATGTATATACAAAAATATATGTGTTTATATATATTTAATATATATTCATATATACTATATATTTTTTATATTATATATAATTAATATATATTATGTTATATAGTATATATGTTACATATTGTTATATAGAACAATATATTTGTTATGTCATATATATTGTATATTATATATATTTATATATAATATACAATGCAACACACCAACATACATGTATCCATTTACGTTTTTTGTCGTTGTTCTAGAAAGCAGCCACATTGAAAATAGAATGAAATGCCTATTTTACACCAGCCACACATGACAAATGCATTTTGCTTTGGTATATTAAGCAAATAGATTCCTAAATAAAACTGTAGGGAGAATAAGGAGGAAGTTCAATATGTAAAATACCTGCAAAGCTATAAATTTTGAGAACAAAATAGTATTTTTAAAAATATAAATTGTTTTACACAATTAGCTGTTTAAGGAATATTTAAAGTACCTATTAATGTCAAGGAAAATTGAAAACAATTTCACAAATCAATAATTAAAAGTTACTAGAATGTCAAAGTATTTCTTCCCAGTGAGAGAAAATATGGCTTAGATGGAACATTCTGAGACTTTTCCTGCCCAGTCTTCCTTTGTTCCTCTTTTCTCATCACAGAGCTCAGACATGCATCAAAGGCTAAAGCTCTTCTTGCTTCCTCCCATTTGTCATTCACGAATGTTTTACCAATAAATCTCTTTTATATCCATTTCTATCCTGGTGTCTGCTTTTTGGAGGACTCAGACTGATAGATGGTGATATGTTTTAGCTGTGTTCCCACCCAAATCTCATCTTGAATTGCAGCTCCCATAACCCCCATGTGTTGTAGGAGGGACCTGGTGGGAGATAATTAAATCATGAGGGCGGTTTCCCCCACACTGTTCTCGTGGTAGTGAATAAGTCTTATGAGATCTGGTGGTTTTATAAGGATAAACCCCTTTCGTGTGGCTCTCCTTCTCCCTTCCCTGCAGCCATGTGGGATGTGACTTGCTCCTTCTAGCCTTCTGCCACGATTGTGCGGCCTCCTGAGCCACGTGAAACCGTGAGTCCGTTAAACCTGTTTTTCTTTGCAATTTACTCAGTCTCTGGTATGTCTTTGTTAGCAGTGTGAAAACGGAGTAATACAGATGGTATTTTAGAGATGATCTTTACCTTCCCAATAATCTCCATCATTTCTCTCAAACCATTCCAGTAAAATAATGGAAATAAAAACAATATCCTCTTCCTATTAAGAAAGTAAATTCAAGTCAAATTTTCTAGTCCCGTTCTCCAATGATACCTCCTTTCCTAATTCCTTGTTCAATGAGATGTTGGAACTGTAATTGCACGTAGACCATTATGTTTTTGTATTTATATGCTGCCTGCTTGAAAATAGCTATAGTGTTTAGGGAGAAGAGCTATAAACTTTCAGGTGAAGTTTGGTGCCACAGCTGTTGAGTTGAGCTATGTACACTGGGAGAGTTATGAAGAATCTTTCTACCTTCCGTCAAGGTGGTTTCTGTGTCAGAAGAACTTAACAGCACTCATTGTGAAATTTCACTTTAGTTCTCTCACCTGTAAGAGGGGGTTTCCCAGTTATTCCTAAGTTGTGTATTTCCCCATAATTGGTAGTCTAAGTATTTGTACCTGGATCTTTCAACAGTTGTTCCTATTTACAAGATACCACCACCTGGAAATAATCTTGATATCTAACACCCAAACATAATGGATTCTCAAATGTTGTTTTGTTCAATGTTGTTTCGTTATAATAGCAATTAAAAAAATATATGCCCCTCTGGCACCACTGTCTGTATGTGATTTGCGCATTCTGCCCACACCTGCATGTGTTGTCACCAGATACTCCCATTTCCTCCCACATCCCAAAAATATGCACATTAGGCTGATTGGTATGCCTAAATTGTCCCAGCTGTAATGTGTATGTCGTGTGGGTGTGTGTGTGTGAGTGCACCCTGCAATGGAATGGCATCCTGTCCAGGGCTGGCTCTCACCTTTCACCCTGCATGCCCAAATAGGCCCCAACCAGTGGCCACCCAGAACCAGAATAATTGGGTAAATAATAATTTTACTTGTTTTTATTAATCTTTCTTAAATGTATGTAGACCTCACATTTCAATGTTTAATATTAGAAGTGTTTTGGTCTTTACATGTAAGTTTGGCAATGTTTTAGTGACCAGAAATATGTCATAGAAACCTAACTCTTGTTTATATCAATTAACCTGTGAGAAAATTGGTTTCATTACGTCTTTTTGCTAAAAGTCAGTTTCCAAGAACCTGTTGATGATGTTAAATGAGGACTTGTTGTATTTACGTGGACTCCTGTCAGAGCATTTGTATTTCTAACCAGTGAATCACCTGGAGTTCTGCTGGTGGTACTAGAATGGCAGACTTAATTAGGATTTCTGACATTTGGACTCTGGAATTGGAGCTTATGTAAAGTATCTTTAGAATACCAACGCACATCAAAACCTGAAGGCGCCTCATTCAAACTCTTGACTTTTACTGGCAAAGAGGGTCAGCTGAATTTACTTAAATTCATGGAAATGATCCAATCAGTTTTTGAGTCTCATTGCTCCTTACCAAAATATATCCTATTTTTTTCTCAAATAAAATCTCTGTTCTTTAATCATTTTTCTTTCCCTCCCTTCTTCCCCCTCACACTTTTGTTAGCCTACACTGTTTAATTATCGTTCTTTTTTTCTACAATAGGTATTACTCGGTGCAGCCATACACACACAGAAATTACCTTCTTCAAAATGTCAGTAGTCCTGAAGTTGCGAACCCCTAGTTACCATATCTGTGTTCAAACTGTCAGTGGCAGAACCTGAGTCATGTGGCACCAAAGTTAGTATACCTGTGGCAAATCTTTACAAGTCTGCAACAACTTCAATTCTTGCCTCCTCAGAAGAAAGAATTTGACTGAGGGGCATAAGGCAGAAGAAGAGCAGGAGTGAACGTTTATTAAAAAGCTTTAGAGCAGGAATGAAAGGAAGTAAAGTATACCTGTAAGAGGGCCAAGTGGGAGACTTGAGACATCAAGTGCGTGGTTTGACCTTTTGACTTGGGGTTTTATTAATATATTTAGGCACACTTCTTAGGTCTTGTGTTCCTTCTCCCCTGATTCTTCTCTTGGTGTGGGCTGTCCACATGCCCAGTGGCTGCTAGTACTTGCAGAGGTAATATGCGAACTGTGTTTAACTGGAATTGTACGCTTGCTCACTTCAGGAGTACTTCCCTTACCAGTTGAATGTCCCTAGGAAGTCATATACCAGTTAATTTCTGCTATTTTGCCTCTTAATGTGTATGCTTGAGCCCATTTGCCCAACTCCTGAGATCTTATCAGGAAGCTGCTGATCACCAGTTTCAGATGTTTTCTATCTATTGGGAGACTGCCGTTCCCTCGCACCAGCTGTGACCAATTATTATTTTAGAGAGACAGTTAACAACCGCCTGACCATCATCTGATGGTCACCTGACATTCCTGTTAGGAAGAGGCCTCTCCTGCCCAGCTCACGTCTACAGCTACCCACTGTAACAAAACCCATGGAAAAATGAGGTATTTTCTTTAAATTAACTCTTTTAAATTGTTGCTATTGATAATTAATCAAAGTTTAGAAGCCAGATTATTTGGTAATTTATAAATTGACTACTATTCTAGAGCAAAGATTTATTTTGAGTGTTTTTCAAACATTTGAAATGAGTTTTACATCTTCACTGTGAGTCTAAGGATTTAAATAAATTTCTAAATTATTTGATTCTGAGTTATTATTGAATAGATGATTCCAATCTAGGGTTATTGCGAGAAGAATGTGTAATGTGCATAAGGCACCTAGCACACAGTATGTGATCGATAGTCACTGTCATTGTATCTTTTTATTTTAATCATTGCCATTGTTATATATAAATGCTATAAAAATTGTCAGCATCCCAGGTAAAAGGTATCAGGTATGCTAAGGTCCTGAGTTTCAGAAGAGGTTTCATTTTAATTATGTAGGTTGTCGACAAACTGTGGCCAAGTGTTAAATATTACTTTTGTTTCTGTTCACAGAATTGTATTAGTCCTTTATCTAAAACTTACATGACCTGATTTTATAGGTCTTCATTAGCTTTATTTTTATAACTACTTTTTAATTTGGAAAATGAAAGTAATGCAGCTTAATATTCCTTAAGTGCAAAAATGATGACAATAGTATCTACTTTATAAGGTTACTGTAAGTATCAAATCAGATAACATACGCAAAAGTACTGTGTGAATCTGACACATTTTCTACATTCGAGTCATCACAAGTTCAGACGCTGCTACTCCTAGATTTTTTTGACAGATTTTAGACGATGTGTGGAAGACATACTGAGTAGAATTTCTTTCTACAATCTTTGAGGAAAAGTCTTGAATTACAATGGAAAACACATATATATAAAAGAAAGTAAAGCAAGGGCTACTACTTGAGATCATGAATTTCAACAGATTTAATGACAGATAATTTTCAGTTACTTTTGCATGTTTTGTTTCCAAGTTCTTCATTGACCATACTTAAATCTTTGTAATTTCATCCAGCTTTAGTCAGAACATTGCTCAAATATATTTCAGTCACTGTACAAATTTTGTTGTGTCAAAATCAAATGATAAATAACTTATAAACCTTTAAGCCACAGATTTGCAGTTTATGCTGTCGTATGACTGTATGTGTGTGCATGCTAGGAAGCAATTTTTATTTCCTATAATTTATTTTGATAATTATTAAGATAGAACAAAATATCTCCAAATTTTGCAATGGACATTTTTTGTATTCTGGTATGCTAATAACTACCTTGTGAAACAACCACAGTCATATAATTTTGGAAAATACTTAGATGTTTGAAATTAAATGGGTTTCTTTAATTTGGGAGCTCTCAGAACATTTATTATGTTGATATGTGTGGTAAATATCAAAAAGATTTCTAGTGAGCATAGGTCTCCCCCCCTTAAAGTTCCTTCCACCTCTTTCACTTTGTGTTGTAAATAGGTTCCGGCATCCTGTGTGCTGTGGTAGCCTAAGCTGATCATAGTCATCTTACCTTTCTTGTTTAAGTCATAGAACTAAGTCAATGATTGCATGATACTGCCTTTAGATAGACATTCATTTATAAATGGGCATGGGATTTAATGAAATGTAACAGTTTCCTGAGACCTTTGTGATTATTTTAATGCTAATAGCTCTCCAGGAAGAGACACTATATACTTTTTGTTCATCTGTTTTTGAATATTGTTCAGAAGTATGAGACATTTCTCTGACTACTAGCCTGAGGATAGAGGAAAAATCATAGAGAAGTTAACCAAAATAAATTCTTTAGAATTAATTCAACCTTGAAGCTTATCGTTGGACTTCCAGTGTTGTGAGATAATAAATTTCCATATATTTAATTCTATCTGATTTATGTTGATGGCTGCCAAAGATATTTTACCATTGTGATGTAAAAGGGTAATGGGTTCAAAGTTTTTGACAATGCAATATTGTTGTTCAGACAATCCACTGATAGGGCAAATTTTTGAAAATCTAGTATAGGAAGAAAAGAGCGGTTTATATGGTGTCAGCTGATCTGGGTTTGAATGCTTTCTAATTCATTACTAATTTGATTTGGGAGATAATATAATCTATATATAATTACTATTTCTCTGTAATAAAACTATGATAATAAAACTCCCCATATTATCATAAAATTGTTATAAGGATAAGTAACATATGTAAAATTACCAATAGTGCTTAACAAATAGTATGTGCTCACTACATTTCATTTGTTATAATCATTATTATTTTATCATAATTAAATATTGCTTACTATAACATATAATAAATATTAACCTGACCAGATCATTAAGGCTATCAAGATACTTTTCTTGTGTCCTCATTTAATATATGCTGCTCACATTCCAGAAGAGTGAAGCATAACAATAAAAACAAAAAAAAAGGTCCCTGAGGAATATTCTCAAGTCTTATAAAATTTAATATTAATTGGTATTAAAAATTTCAATGGGCCTACTTTATGATAAGAAAAGTCTCTTAAAATGATCTCCAGCTAGTCTTCAGATATCGAACATAAAGTCATAGCATCGTAATATCTAATGTTAAAAAAGTCTTAATAGAAAGCTTAGAGAGCTTAGCCTGACTGGAGAAATAGACTGTTTAGTATCTCTTACAGAATCTTATTATTTTCAATGTAGAGCATTCACAGGCAATATATTTCCTTATTACACAACCCTAAGTGTTTAAAAAAATTATTTCGAACTATTCTCTGGAGTTCACAGAGAAAAAAACATAAATATGTGGCCTATAGGAATATCCAACTGAACCCTTTCCCTTTGTGAGAAACCAGGCTAATCATTTTAAGTTCATTACTTTAGTTAAACATCTCCAAAGCTCTATAAGATAGATACTATTATCATTTCTATTTTACAACTAAGGAAATGGGGATTTCAAGAGACTCAAATTGCCGTAAGGCAAACAGTTAGTAACTTGATTTTCACTCATGTATATGTGCATCTTAAGTATCTGATCTTAATTTACAACCAATGGTGCAATTCATAAATAAACTAATATTTTGAATGCCATTTGAATATTTACTATTTGCTTCCTCGTGGGGAAAGGAACTATCACTTAGACTCAATTTAAATAAGTGATGAATAAAAATGGAAATTGCAACTTGAACAACTTCACATAGCTAAGACACAGTAGAACTGATACTTTACAAAAAGTGATTAGAAACTATATTTCAAGACAAACATAACTTCAAAGAAACAGAAAAACAAAAGGCAAAGAGATGAAAAATTAATTATATTAGTTGGTTAGTCAATCAGGTGATTACTCTTTATTTATTTATTTTTTTTCTTAATTTTTTTTCTTAATTTTTTTTATTTTTTATTATTATACTTTAGGTTTTAGGGTACATGTGCACAATGTGCAGGTTTGTTACATATGTATCCATGTGCTATGTTGTTTTGCTGCACCCATTAACTAGTCATTTAGCATTAGGTATATCTCCTAATGCTGTCCCTCCCCCCTCCCCCAACCCCACAACAGTCCCCAGAGTGGGATGTTCCCCTTCCTGTGTCCATGAGTTCTCATTGTTCAATTCCCACCTATGAGTGAGAACATGTGGTGTTTGGTTTTTTGTCCTTGCGATAGTTTACTGAGAATGATGTTTTCCAGTTTCATCCATGTCCCTACAAAGGACATGAACTCATCATTTTTTATGGCTGCATAGTATTCCATGGTGTATATGTGCCACATTTTCTTAATCCAGTCTATCGTTGTTGGACATTTGGGTTGGTTCCAACTCTTTGCTATTGTGAATAGTGCCGCAATAAACATACGTGTGCATGTGTCTTTATAGCAGCATGATTTATAGTCCTTTGGGTATATACCCAGTAATGGGATGGCTGGGTCTGCACAGCAAAAGAAACTACCATCAGAGTGAACAGTCAACCTACAGAATGGGAGAAAATTTTTGCAACCTACTCATCTGACAAAGGGCTAATATCCAGAATCTACAATGAACTCAAATTTACAAGAAAAAAACAAACAACCCCATCAAAAAGTGGGCGAAAGACATGATTACTCTTTTAATTACATCTAAACACAACTTTGAATATGATGTATCAATGATAATGTAAAGAATAGAAATTATTCTCTAAAATAATTTCAATCATTTAAATAGATATCTTTCCAAATAGTCAATGCTTTTAGTTAATTTTTAGTTAGTTAATTTTTTAGTATATCACACATACTACTGTTAGAATAAATTTATAGAATATTTTTGATATATTGTTTCACTGGATGCTTCCTACATGTAGCATCTCATTTAATTATAACAAACCATTTTACCAATAACGGCTATCCTGACATTTTCTGTGTCATATATAATTATTAATGTTGTCCATTATAATATGTTTTACAATTAAAAAAGGGAAGATCTGAGGAACTGTTTTATATAATAGATGCTTCAGAAAGATAACAGGTAAATGCAGTAAGTGATTCTGGATTAGCTCCAGGATTGGAAAAACAAAAGAAATTTAAAACACAATATTGGAACAATAAAATAAATTTGTATACAGGATCTAATATGGATAATAGCATGGTATTTATATTAAATATCTGGATTTTGATAGTTATATTGTGGCATATAATAGAAAGACCTCAATCTTAGTAAATACATAGTGAAATACTAAGGAATAAATGACTACTATGTTCCTAACTTACGCTCAAATGATTTTAAAATATATACACAAAATCATATAATCTTAGAGTGAGGAAGAAAGTGAGAAAAGAGAGAAAGCAGAGAGAAAAAGGAGAATAATGATAAATAGGAAACATTATAATTGGTGGCTCTGGATAAAGGATATATGATTTATATACACTATTTTTTTAACTTTTCTATAAGTCTAAAATTATATCAATAATTTACATGTGCACACACACACATACAATGAGTTACTCTTGGTATCTTATTATGTATAAAATTAAGCTATCAATGCCTTGCTTCTTACAATATTGAGAGAATTAAATAACCTACCTAGTCAAATAGTGTTATGTGTTGAAATAGCAAGTGTTCTGTATGTTTATTTTACAATTAAATAAATAATGATTGAATATTTAAGTAATTTATCAAAGAGAACATTGCCAGAAAATAGCACAGCTGTGCCTTAGAATGCATGTTTACCAATCTCATAACCAGTGTAATTATTTTAAAATATAATTTGATGCTGGAAAATGTGTACACAAAAAGAGTGATATAATTCATTGAAGAGAATGATTTAATCATTTTGTGATGTTCTGCACATTTTGCTTGATTTATTGCTGTCTAGGTTATTCCAAATAGAATTAGTAAATAATGACAGATTTCTCAATATTTTAAATACTTTTGTTAATTCACTAGAACCAATTTTGAATCAATTACCTGAATATACTACTAGTATTGTGTTATACTTTTCTCCAATTAATGGCATATGTAAAAATAAGAAACAAAACAAAAATGAGAATAAATAAAACTGACCAACATAATCTAAAATTCTAGCATGAAATATTTTACTATTATTCTAATTCCTGGTTTTAATTAAAATAAATTTTGTAAGTAAGTTATCTGCAATATAAGAATACTATTTTGTATATAACCAGTCATTTTTATATCTAAAATATAAATATTTACTTATTTTTATCTAATTCCAGTCGATATTAAATTTTCTCAGATATATGTGCATGCATGTGTGTGTTCATGTGTGTATCAGAATGTTTTTCAGTTTTTATAGGATTACTCTCCTTTTTCTCACTACAGTTTTCACAGGATGGATTTTTCCTAACTGAAAAATTTACTGATGTAAACTACAGCTTTTCATTAGCATTTTGAAAACAAATTCTTTGAATCAGAGAAAGATAATAAATATTAAATATGTCAGTTTAGGACAAAAAAAAACAAACTGAAAGAGAAACCAAGGAAAATTAGAAATATGAGATCACATACAAAAGCAATGAAATTGTAAAGTATAAGTTTGATATTATTGACTTAAATATACCTTAATTTGCAATTAATCCTTTATAAAAATGAAATATCTATCATATGCTTCACAATCAATATAGAATATGAAGAAATAACATAACTCAGTAAATAAGGGAATAAAGCTTCTAATGCAGACATGAGTGAAAAATGTGATATTTTGTGGGAAAAATGTAAAGTAGAAATTGTGTGTATTAGTCAGGGTTCTCTTAGAAGGACAGAACTAAAATATATATATATATATATATATATATATATATATATGAATTTATTAAGTATTAACTTACACGATCAATAAGTCCTATAATAGGCTGTCTGCAAGCTGAGGAGCAAGGAGAGCCAGTCCAAGTCTAAGAACTTGGAGTCTGATATTGGAGTCTCATATTCCAGGGCAGGAAGCATCCAGCATGGGAGAAAGATGTAGGCTGGGAGACTAGGCCTGTCTCTCCTTTTCATGTTTTTCTGCCTGGTTTATATTTGCTGGAAGCTAATTAGATTGTACCCACCAGATTAAGGGTGGATCTGCCTTCCCCAGCCCACTGACTCAGATGTTAATCTCTTTTGGCAACACCCACACAGACACATTCAGGATTAATACTTTGTATCACTCAATCCAATCAAGTTGACACTCAGTATTAACCATCACATGTATAGTATGTATGTGTGCATACACTATTCAAACAAAAACCTTCTCAATAACAACACTTTATAATATGTCACACTTTATTTTTAATGGAATAAATGCTGCCCTTGCCTTCCAAAGATGATTGTTGGTATTGTATGGGTGAAATGACATGAAGCCTATATTTTTCTTTAAAATATGTCAGAAGATTAAATAAACTAAACTTAGAAACAACCTCAAACTAGCAGAAGCTACACAAAATTTGTTGTTCGAGTGGCAGGAAAAATCTGAGAATAACAAATATAAGCAGAACCCAGAAACACTTTTCCAGAATAAAAGAATAAATGGGAATAATGGGCATTACTCTAAGCATTTATGAGAAAGAGAGAAGGTTGGGGGGCATCCATTAGAGAGCTGGGGAAAGTGAATATAAAACCTGTTCTCAGATCTAAAGATTCCCCAGCCCCTTCTTCTCTGTATTGAATTCTCATACTTACGATTGTCTTTAGAAAATCTAATCATTATGATTGGCTAGAAAAAAATAAATTAGAACTGCTTTTCCACATAAAATATATGGTTTTCCACATAAAATGCTGAAAACACTGCTGCTAAACATAACAATTTTGGATTTATAAAATACAAAAGTCTATTTTAAGGCATTAGAAAGCTCATGACATGAGGAACACAGAGGCAAAGGTTTTGAAGAAGTGAGAACATCAAAGAGGTATGCTGAAATCGTGAAGCTACATTGCTCCTGGAGACATTTTCCATTTTTTTCATAGAGACAAAAAAGAATGGTGTATACAATGAGAATTTGAGTTTTGCCTTACAAATAAATGCCCACAGTTCAAGCAAGTGGGGAAGGTTGGTAATGTGAAAATAAGTAATTAAAAATTTATGCTGTTGGAATGTTAAATTATTTTGAGCCTTAACAAAGTAGGATTATGGGGCCTGAGTCACCTGACAAGTATCTGTAACGTAGGCAGTTGTAACCTTTGTCTCTCTAATTATGAATTAGCCTTTTTCCTTACCTACATTATTGTGGAAAATGTTGTAAATGACTAAAGGGTCCCAGGGAAGACTCCTTTCCCCTTCACTGTTGATCTTCATTATATATTAACTTTCATTTTACCCAACTTGCACAATGATTTCATGAATATCACCTTGTCTTAAGATGAAATGTTAAATACAATCTTTTAAATTAAAAAAAAGCAAGCTGCAGGGAAAATAAGACAAACTGTGACTTATTAAATTGTTACATTTCCTAAACCAGCCAAGTATAGAAAATGTATAATCCTACTAAATATTTTTGTTTTCTGCCTATATAAGCAAGACCTTGACTTTTAACTTTAGAGCACTGATCCCATTTCTCTGGAGTATGTTTTTTCCTGATGTCCATCCCCAGCTCTTCTCTTGAATACATTCTTTAAACCTGGATTATGATTTTATTTTAATCATTTCAGGTTGACAGTAGTGAACCAAAACCAGAAAAGAATGTGGAGGGCTATGTCTCATAAACAGGTGATTAAAAGGTAGACAGAACCCTGGCCAAAACTAACTTTGTCTCTAATTAGATAGAAGTGATTCAGCAACACCTTATTGTTCTAGAACAAGAAAGAGTATATCACCTCCAGGGGAAGACAATATTATCTAGATACCATATAATTTTGGATATGCAATGGTATATCACTCAAATAAAAAATGCTAGTATTGCAAAAAGAAGATCATATGAATGAAAAGAAATAAAAAGACAAATTAATGGGTAATCCATATATTGGAATAGTAAAAAAGATTTTAAATAACTTATAATTATGTTCAAAATATGAAATCAAGGAGGACATAGATAAGAACATGAAAAATCTTATGAGAAAATTGGATTCTATAAAAAGGAACCAACAAGAAAAATATCTGGAATGACAGAATAAGGACTTGTTAAAGTCTGCTTCTCCATGAAAAAAAAAGAGAATATTGAAAAAAAAAAAAGAGTAAAAACTGACTTTTCCAGAATTTCAAATTAAAGATTTACAACAATTCAAAAAAAGTGGTATTAAAAATAAAATGGCTGAATCCTGGTAAGATTAGAAAGCTTTGTGATGTTTGTAACTTACCCTAAACTCACCTGTCCCCAGTTCTGCAGTAGCCATAAAAAGAGAACAAAAACTTTACAACAGTGGTGGTTTTGGAAAACAGCAGCCTGCTAGTCACTGGAGGAGCAGAATGTATTTAAATTGTGATGAAAATAGTCGTCTCTCAGATAATTATCACTATTCACCTGTTGGCAGCTCTCTGAAAATGCTCTATTCTCAGAGATTGTTTTCATTTGACCTTAGTTTCTTTTATGCAAACAGTCCTGTCTTCAGTGCATTTGTAGAAAATAATCAATGACAACTCTTTAACATTTAACCTGCTTGAGGTGGCTATAACAGCTGTTGCTAACAAGATGCTAGTTGAAACACTTGAAAGAAGTAGTAGGAGAATAAGATTTCCGTAGAAAGCTTTGTAAAGCTGTGATTTATTCCTGAGAATGTAGAATACTGCACATATGTTTAGGGCTGTGTACATGCCCAGCAAAAGCATGATTTTTTAAAACTGATGCATAAGAGATGTACATAGTTTTGGGCTACATGTGACAATACATTTATATAAGTTTTAAAGCTCAGATCTTTGTACTTTGGGATATCTATTACCATAAATGTTTGTTTTTTCTTTATGCTAGAACTACTTAAATTATTTCCTCTAACAATTTTGAATTATATAATAGATAATTAGAATCTATAGTCACCCCACTAAACTAAGTTTTATTTCTTCTATCAAACTATATATTAAGCCAGTTAAAAAATCTGTAAAACATGTGAAAAGACGCATCACCAAAGAAAGCAGAGTTGGCAAATAAGCATATGAAAGACATTCAACTTCATATGTCATTCATGGAATTACAGATTTTAAAAACAACAAGATACCTAAACAGCTATTAGAACATCTAAAATCCAAAGCACTATAATACCAAATACTGAAGAGGATTGAAGCTACAGGCATTCTAATTCATTACTGATGGGAAAGCAAAATGGTACAGACACGTTAAGTTGTCAGTTTCTTACAAAGCTAAGCACATCATCATGTGATGCACCATTGGTTCTCATTGTTTTACCCAAATGAGTTGAAAACTGATATCCACACAAAAACCTGCACATGAAGGTTTATAGCAGTTTAAGTGCCAAATGTTGAAAGCAACCAAGATGCTTTTCAATAGGTGAAGGGATCAATAAACTTTGATACACCTATGAAATGGAATATAATTGAGCAATAAAAAAATGAGCCACCAAGCCATGAAAATACAATGAGGTACTTTATATTGCTTTGTGGAAAAAGCCAACCTGAAAAGGCTACATACTTGGAAATGTAGCAGTGATGGTCACTCCTGTGGCCATCTTGGTTTGGGCTGACTTCTTTACTGCAAACTCTTTTACCAGCAAGGTCTTTATGACCTGTATCTTGTGCCAGTCTCCTGTCTCATCCTGTGATTTAGACTACCTTACCCGTCTGGGAATGCAGCACAGTAGATCTCAGCCTCATTTCACCCAGCTCCTTTTCAAGATGGAGTTGTTCAGGTGTAAAAGCCTCTGACAAAACAATACGGACAATTACAAGGTCAGTGATAGCTAGAGCTTGAGGGGAGAAAAAGAGATAAATAGGTGAAACACAGAGGATTTTTAGGATAATGAAAGGATTCAATTCTGTATGATACTGTCATGGTAGATACATGTATATTAACCATGTTTTCTAGTTTTTGAGTCTGATATTTTGACACCTGGGGTCTTGCTGACTAGGACAGTGCTGCTCCTCTTAGGGTTAACAGATTCCTAGAGAGAGTAAGGAATTCTCCTGTGTGTCTGTGCTTCATATGCGAACTAACCAATTCAGAGCCCATATTCCCCACCCACTAGCTTTATTGGGCTATTACGTTTGTGACACTAGTTCCCTTCCCTGACATCAGATCCCTTCCCGAGGCATCAGACACCTAGAGGTTCGATGTTCCACAACCATGGAGAAAAAGGAAGTGGACACACAAGAGTAAGGTAAGGAGTGGAAGTTTAATAGGCAAAAGAAAGAAAAGAACTCCCTCCTGCAGAGAGAGGGGTCCTGAACGGGTTGCCGGTTTCGGGGTGAAATGCAGGGGGTTTTAGAGATGAGCTTGAGGAGGCGGTGTCTGGTTTATATAGGGTGCGAAGATTGGTCAGATCAGGTGTGTTCTTTGCATGAGGTGCGAAATACTGGTTAGGACTAGGTGTGCAATTTGCATAGGCCATGAATTTCTGGCCTCCCCCACCTACACTTTTTATTATGCAGATGGGTTCGCTGCCTGGCTGGTACCAGTTGCCCATTCCTTTACTGTACACGTGGTAACAACAAAGGGAAGATGGAGCCTCCATGTTGGACATGCCTGGTCCCCGGGTAGCTCTTTTCTATTGGCGCAGCTGCCGCATTCCCTCATGCAAGCTTCCACCTTCCCTATGTTCGCATTTCCATTTTTCAGGCTGTTCTTTGTTAGGCGAAAAAAAAAAAAAAAAAAAGTGCTTGAGCTGCTTTTAGTTAGAAGGGAAGCGTTGCCAAGGACTCTTTTACTTTCACTATCTGCCAAAATAATTTATATCTCCTGTATCACTATGAGATCAGGAACTAGACAATAGCTAAAATTCTCCCATCCTCTCCCCTGCCTTTTTTCTTTCAAAGCTCTACTGGTGTTCTTTAAATTAAGCCAAATAAATGAAAATTATAAGGATTAAAAAGGAAAAAATACAGCTGTGGCTATTATCATAAAACATGATTATTACATAGTAAGATAAAATAATTTGCAGTCAGACAATTAAAACTAAATAAGTGCAAATGTCATATGGATAAGTGGTTGAGAATTAGAGGGGATAAAAATAAGAGAATAGAGAGGAGAACATGAAAAATAAGTTCATTAGTTCCTTTAGGTAGTATGTGAGAATAAATACAACATTTTAAACTGACAAATTAATAAGAGTAATCATATTCAATAAAATAGCACGAAACTATTATTTGCTAAACAGAATCAGGAGGAGAAAACAAGCAGAGAGAAAGGAGCAAGACGTAGTAAGAAAATTTTGTTGATCATAATAGGTAACCAAGATATATGGCAAAAATCTGTTAAATGTGTGTTTATTTGTGAGTGTATATGTGTGTGTGTATGGGGGGTGAGTATATTGTTAGGATACATTATATGATATTAGGATAAAATATATGTTAGGAGATAAGTAATACTATATATAGACATTAGGATACATACATATAATATTAGGATAAAAGTAGCCATGATAACAAAAATATAAATGGTCTTATATTTAGAAATACAAACAATAAAGAAAAGATATGACATATGACATAGATAATGTGTTTTTAATTTATATACATTATTTTAGATTTACTTTTTATTTGCAAATCCATACGTTCAAAATAAGAAAATAATACACAGAATTTAAAACCAAATTTTAAGTCATATCAAGTAATGTAAATTGACTTAACAGATAGGAAAAAAAATTTCAATTAATTAAAAAGTCAAATTTAATTGTATGTTAAATATAAGAGACATATCTAAAGCAAAAACCTCAGAAATAATATGTATAAAAAGATGGGGAAAGATATGTTAGACAAATGAAAATCAGAATGAAGACAAGATCATGATATTTGGATCACTAAAGGTAGAATTAGACCTACAAAAAAATTTTAAAAGTTTGAGAGGACATTTTATATTGATATAATAGTTATGAACTACACAGCAAATAGTGATTTTACAAGGCAGAAATTACAACACTTCCAAACTACAGAAGACACTCTGTAACACAATCATCACTGAAAGGGTGTTCCCAAGGAACCTGGATTCCTTGAGAAAGTGGCTGATTCTAGGTCTGGGAATAGAAAAAAATCTAGATGACCCTGCAACATTTTCTCAGATGAGAAAAAAATGAAACTTTCAAAAGTTAACAGGGTCATGTCAAGTAGACACAGTGGAACTTCATTAATAAAGTCTTGATTGAAAAAAATTATTTGGAAATAATGAGGGTTAAGTATAATAAGAATTCTAATAAACTGACACCCAGAGAAGTATGAATGAAAATTATTGAATCTATATGATACTCAGAAAAAAAGAGCAAAAGAGCAGGAAAAACGGTATGTCACTATTTAAGATGACTATTAAAATATCCTCTTAATAAAAACAATATCTAAAGGAAAAGTACTAAGTATTTATTCTGACTTTCCAGTAGGAACTTCATTGCAGTATAGCTGAATTCCTATATCAAAGAAGCACCAAATATTCTGATATCATTTTATGTATAATGATATGCATGATAATACCATTCCTTCAAGGCTTGTGGATCAAAGAGCTGGTAGTTATGAGTTCTAGTTTAAAATGTAAGGTTGGCAAAACTCATTTTATCTGTTCCCACAGAGACTTCCCAATTGCAATACCTTTTCTTCATCCCTGCTAACCTGTGCCTACTATTTTCCTCTCTTTAAGGAGGAGGGGGATTACAAAACCATGGATCCACACAGGCATCTAAGAGCTAACTACTTAGACAATTAACTGGTTTTGTCTTACTTCTAAAAGATAAAGTATCAGCAAAGAAAATCATTCAGTAATAAAATTTTAAAGTATAAATATATTTGGAAAGTTGGGAAATATTCTATTAGGATATAAATGGCCAGAAAAAGAGGTTCGTATTGGCATTTCTATTCTAAAATTAATTTGTTTTCACCAATAGGAAAAAACAATAAAGACTATATTTTTAATGAATTTAAAGGTATTATGTATTCTCTTTTACCCATATCAGTCATTGATATATTTCCCAAATCGCTATTCTCCTGTTAGATAAATATCCCTACCTTTTAAAGCTGTATATAATAGCTGGAAATTCTCCCCGGGAAAGATCTGACTAAAATGAGCTTAAGATAAAAGAAGCATTTTGGAATTTTGTTTCCCATATGCCTCACTGTTATGAACAACTAGGAGAATTGATTTAACGAGAAGAAAAAAACTTAGGCAAATTAAACATAGTGAATATCAATCTAGTAAAAATAAGACAGGCAGATTGATAGTGACAGAAGTTAAGGCAGTCAGCTACTTTTAATGGCTAATTTAGGAGCAAGTCAAAGTGTAGAGAAGACTAATGAACCTTAATGCAAATCCTACAATAGAGAGTTGCAAAACATGTGCAATCAGCACACATGTTGGGGACATCAGTCTGAGATTCCTAAATATAATATGAAGCTGTTGTCAAGAGAAGATTGGAAACTGGACTTGAATGCCCAGGTATGCAGCTAAATCATCATTTCAAAAAAACAAAACAAAACAAAAAAACCCATCAGGTGGAAAGTAACCCAATCAGGCAAAATCGTGTATCTCTCTACCCAGGATTGTCACAAAAATTATCTCTAAAAATCACTTGACTCAGAACTGTGTTTTTTTCAATAGGTGTCTCATAATATGATAGATTGACAGTTGCCATGCTGAATTTACAAAGGGAAATAGAAGTTGATCACATTAACTATGAAGCCTCTATTTCAATATTAATTACATGTGGGTTTTTAGTGACAACCCTCATCTTTAGTAAAATTGATTTAGTTTTGTAACTTCATCCAGTGACACAAGATCCAAGTAGCTTCTTCAGACCTCTCTCCACTACTGCTTTTTGACCCTCTGAATATTTCATAGGCTTGTGAATATACCATATAGTTTGATTAGTAAGGGTACTCTAAGTTGTAAAAGACAAAACAAATTTGAACTAATTTAACTTAAAAGAAGATAGGATCATATTGAAGGATCAATAGAGTTGAAGTGAGGAATCTGGGACTGAATGCAATTGTCTCAATTCTGTGAAAACTATGAGGCTGGAAACATGAAATTGCAGTTATTTCTGGACTCACACATTCTCAGCTTCATCTCCTCTTTGAAAAACCTCGGGGAAAAAAATCTCTGATTAGCTTTGAGTGAAGAAATAACTAAGAGAAAAAGACTTCAGAAGTTTATTTACAAGAAATGCAGACGGTCAGACTTAGAAGAACTACATAATGAAATAGAAAACACAAGAGGTATTTAAAAGGTTTGAAAAACACATTATTACCCAAATTATAAAGCTTGCTGTTAGTCTATTCAAGTTTGAAAAAAATTCTTATGGGGGTTGGGAGCAATGATATACTCCTGTAATTCCCGCTACTCAGAAGGCTAAGGCGGGAGGGTCACTTGAACTCAGGAGTTTGAGGTTACAGTAAGCTATGATCATCCCACTGTACCGCAGCCTGAGCAACAGAGTAAAACCCTGAGTCATCAACAAAATCTGATGATTATTATATTTACAAAGGAGGTGATATGTCTTCAGATATCAGCATTTTAAAAAGTAAGTGATAAAATACTTCGCTTGGAGAGTCAATAACCTTATAGGAAAGGCTCAGAAATCAACTTAGTTTGGGAGCCAAAAAAAAAAAAAAAAAAAAAAAAACCCGTTATGTTTGGTATATCTCAGAATGTAAAGCACACCCTATCCACCCACTACCAAGGGACATGCTATTCACACTTATTCCTAATGTTGGCAGAAAATGTGTTAGTTTTGTTCCCACATTCTCTAGTTTTCAAGTTTCTGTCCCTAAAACATAGATTTAATCCCGTAAGTTTGTTCTGTAATTTTATATAAATCATCAATTTTATACTTTATTTGATCAATTTTATTTGCATAGATGTGACAAAAGGTGTTAATTAATTCACAAAGATCTTTTTCTTTTTTTGCTTAGCAAAATTACAGCCATTTCCTATTAGGGTTCAGAAATTAAACCTGTCTAGAGACCTCATATGATCCCTATGCTTATAACTCTACCCTACATGTCAGAAATACTTTCTTTTTGTGATTATTAGCTCATCAACTGAAATCAGGAACAAAGAACAATTCCTTTCACCTCATTTGGGTTATACTGTAGTAGCTGTAATTTTATCAAACTTACGAACACTCTAGCAGAGTTTTCTTTCTATCTCATCTGCTGTGGTTTGAGTTTGCCGCACCAAAGCTCATGTTCAAATTTAATTCCCAACACGGTGGTGTTGGGAGGTGGGGCCTAGTGGAAGGTATTTGAATCATGGAGGTGAATCCTGCATGAGTGGCTTGGTATGTTCTTACAGTAAGTGAGTTCTTACTCTGGAGAGAAAAGATGAGTTCTCTCAGGAGCAGATTAATTCCCATAAAAGTGCATTGTTATAAAGCAAGATTCCTCCCCCTGTTGGGTCCCCTTTCTTTACATTTGTTCAGTTCTCCTCTGACCTTATCTGTCATGTTACAATGCAGCACAGAAACCCTCACCAGAAGTGAGGGCCATGCTTTTGAAATTCCCAGACTGTCATACCATGAGCTAAATAAATTTCATTATAAATTACCCAGGCTCAGGTATTCTGTTACAGCAACACAAAATGGACAAAGACACATTATATCTTATTCTTTTCCATTGCAGACCAGTCATATTATGGGTTAATTTAGGCCTACAACTTTGTTTTATCAATGGCTTGTCAGCATTCAAACTTACTGTTACTTCTTGACTTCACTAATTTTTTGTTTCTCTGGGACATTTCTCAGAGGCCTGACACATGGCAGTGAAGATACCTCTTTGAGATCCTGATTTAAATTGTTTTGGATATACATATATATATGTGTGTGTATATATATATGTATGTATATATATGTATATATGTATGCATGTATATATATATCCAGGGATTGTTAGATCACATAATAATACTATTTTAATTTTATGAGGGAATTCTATACTTGTTTTTATAGCTACTCCACCATTTTACATTCCTACCAACAGTGTAAAAAGGTTTCAATTTTTCTGTAACCTGAATAACACGAATCACACTTATTACCTTTTTAAAAAATTAAAAACCATCCTAACAAGTGTGAGGTGATATCATTTGATCTGCATTTTCCTTATGACTAATGCTGTTGAGTACATTTTTATAAACCTATTGACCATTTGTATTCCTTATCAGATACACAGTTTGTAAATATGTTCTATCAATCCATAGTTTGCTTTTTCACTCTGTTGATTGCATCCTTTGATGTGGAGAAGCTTTTAAATTTGACATAGTCTCATTTTGCTTTTTCTTGTGTTTCTTATGCTTTTAGTGTCATATCTATAAAATCATCACTGAGTTCAATGTCATGATTTTCCCCTATGTTTTTTTCTGCAATTTTTACATTTTCAGGTCTTCAGCTTAAGTCTATAATTATTTAAGTTGATTTGGTGTATGGTATAAGATAGGGGTCCAATTTCTTTTCTTTGAATGTGAGTATCCAGTTTTCCAGACATCATTTGCCAGAAGAATTTTCTTGTCTTTATTGTATATTCTTGTTTTTTTGTTGAAGTTTAGTTGACTGTATGTGTGTGGGTTTATTTCTGGGTTATTTATATTTCAATTATAGCTATTTCTATATCAATTATATGTCAATTATACCTCAGTATAGCTAAAAACTGTTACTTGACTAATACATCTTCTGTCATTTCATGATAGATTTGCTTGTCTTTAGTAAATGCACAGATTATGAGCAGAAATATATGATTAACATAACTCAAAGTTTTCAGAGAGAGAGAGAGAGTGGCAGACAGACCGGAAGAGAGGAAGAGAGAGAGCAGATCATGCATGTGTGAGTTAGAAAATTGGTCATAGATCCAAAAGTAGTACAATTATAAACAGACCAATATAAAATATTAATGGAGGCCGGGCATGGTGGCTCATGCATGTAATCCCAGCACTTTGGAAGGCCAAGGCAGGCTCATCACTTGGGGTCATGAGTTCGAGACCAGCCTGGCCAAAATGGTGAAACCCCATTTTTACTAAAAGTACAAAAATTACCGGGCCGTGGTGATGTGCACCTGTAATCCCAGCTACTCAGGAGGCTGAGTCATGAGAATTGCTTGAACCCAAGAAGCAGAGGTTGCAGTGAGATCATGCCACTGCACTCCAGCCTGGGTGACAGAGTGAGACTCTGCCTCAAAAATAAATAAATTAAAAAATAAAATTTTAATGACCTTTCTATTGCTAATAATATTTTTTCATTTACACACAGCTTTGTTACTAACATCAGACTTAACAACAATCATGAATCAGAAAAGCACAACATGCACAAAATCACTGCTTGGCTGTGGTAAATATCTTGAAGATACACATCCCATTCTCCATTATAGCAAGTACTTTGTATACCTGTATTTATACATATATTTAATTATCTGAGCTCTGCTTGGCAAGAAAATTATACCATACTGAAGATAGAGGTACAACAATCCTCAAGAAAAATAAATATATAATTTAATAATCCATAAAATATAACTGGATAATTTCTATTTTATGCTACCAATGGACATCATCCCATAGGCTGTAAAATCAGATCTCCAAATATTTGTCACCAATTGAATGGCCATGCACAAATCAGAAACAGGTACAGAACCAGAACTAGACTTTGCTAAGAAAACTAGACTCAATTTGGAAAAAGAATTAGAAAATGTCAGAACGCTTTGAGTCAAAAACTAATAACCACATGGGACTGTTTTGTATCTTGGCTGTATCAATGTCAGTATACTCACTGTGATATACACTACAGTTTTGAAGGAGGTTATCTTTGAGAGAAACTGAATAAAGGGAACATGGGCTCTTTGTGTTATATCTTACAACTATAAATGAATCTACGATGATCTGAAAATAAAACTTTTACTTAAAAGGTAAACAATCAACGATCAGCCACAAAGGCAGAGATAGTAAAACTGTACTACTACTGTGTGTGTCAGAAAAAGGATCCACCCTGTAAACAGCTTCCAAGGTGTTCTTCTTGGTTATCACAATTTATTCAGCTCTTGTTAGCCAGTCCCTCTCAACGTCATGGTAGAAACTATGGCTGTGAAAGGAATAGACAGTAGGAAAAAAAAAAAAAAAAAAAGCACAACAAAAATGTTGGGTTCTGTCTTCCACTTAGTATGTAGAAAGCTGGAAAGAACACTGAATCCCCTCTTAAAAGCAAAAATAATGCCAGATAATCTGCAAGTTTGTGTTTTTCTAAGGTCACAGATTAACAACGTTAAATCTAAGTGAGGACTGGCATTTCCAATGAGACAAGGGAGATGAGCACTTGCTTACTTGTGTCTAACTCCAGCAGGTATCAGTAAAAGAAATTCCATTAAAAATGTTAACATATTGCTAAAGACTGAATGAAAACGAGTGAGGAAAATAGAAACTGATGTTCACATAAACAAGGGAAATTTACATCTATTTATAGACTCTTTTTCATATACCAAAACAAGTGCTGACAAATAAGATTGACAAGATTCCTAAGAAGGCCTCCAGTGTCATGTAGAACTTGGAAAAGAGAAATAATGGCTGCTATAGGATAGGTATGAAACTCTATCTGGATTCTTTTTCCTTATCTCATTTATTTCCAAAAACTTTGAGCTGCTTAAAGAAGACCACCAAAAATTACTCTTGTGAAAACCTATTGTGGCTTAGGGAAGAGAATAGCCAAAAAAATAAAAATAAAAATAAAAGACCTTAGCCAGGGACTAGGGTACATCTGTTCTGTAGTTGCTCCTGCCCACCAGCCCCTCCCAGGTCTCCTGTCTGGCCATCCTGTGGGAGCCTGTGCACAGAGCAGCCTCTGCTACTCAGCCTGGGTGCTTTGCTTCACCTGATTATGTTCCCAGTGGCCTGGGAGTACTTCAGATCCCCCAATGCATCCAGAACTTGACTTGGAGGGTCCAGAGGATGAAGCCACCAGTCAATTGTGGAAGCCCAGAATGGCTAAGCTCAGGAGTACCAACCTGGTATCTGTGGCTGGCACTTGTGCAGGAAAGGACCCCACACTCTCACAGCACTGAGAACTGTGAGATGCATTGGTTCCTAAGTTGGAGTGGAAGCTGAGCATGCCTCTCTTCACAAGTCCAGCCAGGAAAGGGTGTGGCCTATTTCCCTGACTTGACCTCTGCCCAGGGAGCCCCATTGCCCAGATATGTAACAAAAAAAAATGCAGGTGCACTGCCAGTGATTGGAGGGGAATCCCCCCAGGCCCAGGAAGCAGACTAGGTGAGGGGGTCATCTTGCTTTCCACAGCATAGCAGAGCGTGGATGCAAATGAATCCATGGATGAGGATGGATGAGCAAATACAGAGAAGCTGTCAGGTAAGAGCCTACCAACCACCCATAACTCTTAAGTGCCATCTACTGGATCATGCCCAAACTACAACACCAAAAATATTTTGCTAATGTATCTCTCTGTGAAACCAAAGGCAAGAATTCAGCCACTAATAAAGACCCTGTATAGAGCTTTGTCCCTCTGAAAACATCCGGAAATAAAGCCAATTGACTATACTCAACTTAGACCATAGTTAGAGAAAAACCAACCCTTCCAGATTAGAATGAATCAGCACAAGATTTCTGACAATGGAAAAAAAAAAAAAAAAAAAAAAACAGAATGTCCCCTTACCTTCAAATGGGTCCATGAACTCCTCAGCAATGGTTCTTAACTAGTCTGAAATGACTAAAATGACAGACATAGAATTCAGAATCTGGATGACAAAGAAGCTTACTGAGATTAAGAAGAAAGTTGGAACACAATAGAAGGGATCCAAGGAATACAGTAAAACAATCCAAGAACTGAAATGCAATATAACCATTTTAAAGAAGCAAACCAAATTTTTAGAGTTGAAAAATTCACTACAAAAATTTCATAATATAATCAAAAGTATTAACAGAATAGAACAAGGTGACAAAATAATATCAGAGCGCAAAGGTCAGTTGTTTGAATCAATTCAGTCAGACAAAATAAAAATATTTAAAAATGAATGAAACTTTCCTGAAATAAGAGATTATGTAAAGAGACCAAACCTATGACACATGGTATTCCTGAGAGAGGAGGAGAAATAATAAGAAACTTGGAAAATATTTTTGAAGAGATGGTTCACGAAGTACTCCCTAATTTCACTGAAGGGTTTGACATGTAAATTCAAGATATATTGAGAACCCTGACTAGATACTATAAAAGATGACCAACCCCAAGGTATGTAGTCATCAGATTCACTAAGGTCAATGCAAAAGAAAAAAGCTTAAAATCAGCTAAATAGAAAGATCAGGTCATATAAAGAGGGACCCTCCATCAGACTGGCAGCAGATCTCTCAGCAGAAACTTTACAATCCAGAAGAGATTAGGTGCCTATTTTCAGCATCTTTAAAGAAAAGAAATTCCAAACCAAGAATTTCATATCAGCCAAACTAAGCTTGATAAATGAAAGACAAATAAAATGCTTCTTATATAAGCAAATGCTGAAGGAATTCCTTTCAACTGATCAGTCTTACAAGAGGACCTTAAGGGAGTGCTAAATATCAAATTAAAATAATGACACAAGCTACCACAAAAACACACTTAAGCACATAGCCCACAGGCAGTATAAAGCAAATACACAACCAAGTCTACATAATAACCAACTAAAAATGTAATAACATGATGAAAATCTCACACATCCATACTAATCCTGAATGCAAATGGACTAAATGCCCCCACTTAAAATACATAGAGTGGCAAACCTTAAAAAAAAAAAAAAAAAGATTCAACCATCTGCTGTCTTCAAGAGACCCATCTCACATTTAACAACATCCACAGACTCAAAGTAAAGGGTTGGAGAAATATCTATTATGCAAACAAAATTAAAAGGAATAGGAATCGTTCTTAGATAGAATAGATTTTAAAATGATAAAAAATAAGGACAAAAAGCCATTATATAATGATAAAGGGTACGATCCAAAAAGAGGACTTAACTATACTAAATTTATACACACTCAACATTAGAGCACCCAGATTCATAAAACAAGTTATTCTTGGCCTCTGAGAAGACTTGGCAGCCACACAATACTAGTGGAGACTTCAACAGCCCACTAACCATGTTAAACAGATCATTGAGCCAGAAAACTAAGAAACTCTAGAGTTAAACTCAACACTAGAACAATCTATACAACACTCTACTGAAAAATCACAAAATATACATTTTTCTCATCTGTACACAAAATGTATTTTAAGATTCACCACATATTTGATCATAAAGCAAGTCTCAATACATACAAAAAATTTTAAATCATAGCAAGTACACTCTAGGACCATAGTACAATAAAAATAGTAATCATTAGGACATCTCTCAAAACTGCACAAATATATGGAATTTAAATGCCCTGATCCTGAGTAACTCTTAGGGAACTTCAAAATTAAGAAAGAAATGAAGAAAATTTTTTTAAATTAATGAGAATAAAGATACAACATACCGGAATCTCTGGGACACAGCTAAACCATATTAAGAGGAAAGTTTATAGTGCTAAATGTTCATATCAAAAAGTTAGAAAGATCTCAAAATAACCTAATATCACACCTAAAGTATTTAGAAAACAAAAAGCAAACCAACCCCAAAGCTAGCAGGAGAAAAATAACTAAAATTAGAGATGAAATGAAAAAAATTGAGATGCAAACAACCATACAAAAGATGGATTAAACCAAGAGTTGTGCCTTCAAAAAAAAAAGATAGCTAGATTAACAAAAAAAGAAGAGATCCAAATAGTGCAACCTGAAATGACAAAGATGACATTACAACTCATACAAGAAAACTACAACAGATCTTCAGAGAATACTGCAAACAACTCTATACACATAAATTGTAAAATTTAGAGGAAATGAATAAATTCCTAGAAAAAATACCATCTCCCAAGATTGTATCAGGAAGAGATTGTAACCCTTAATAGACCAATATTGAGTTCTGAAATTGAATTAATAATAAACAACCTACCAAATGAACAAACAAAAATCCATTAAACAGATGGATTTACAGAGACTGGAAGCATTTTGCCCCTGCCCTCGAGATTTGTGGAACTTTGACCTTGAGAGAGATGATTGAGGGTATCTGGTAGAAGAAATTTCTAAGCAGCAAAGCATTCACGAGGTGACTTGGATACTGTTAAAACATTTAGTTTTATGTATTCACAAAGATATTATTTGGAATTGGATCTTATGTTTAAAAGGGAAGCAGAGCATAAAAGTTCAGAAAATGTGCAGCCTGAAAAATGCAGTAAAAAAGAAAAACCCATTTTCTGAGGAGATATTCAAGCTCGCTGCAGAAATTTGCATAAGTAACAAGAAACCAGTGTTAATCACGAAGACAGTGGGGAAAATGTCTCCAGGGCATGTCAGGGTTCTTCACGGCAGCCCCTCTCATCACAAGCCGAGGAGGAAAGAATGGTTTCATCCACTGTGCCCAGGGCCTTGCTGCTTTGTGCAGTCTTGGGACTTGGTGCCTTGTGTCCCAGCCATGGCTAAAAGGGGCCAACACAGAGCTCAGGCCATTGCTTCAAAAGGTACAAGCTCCAAGTCTTGGAAGTTTACACTGGTGTGGATCTGTGGGTGCACAGAGGTCAAGAATTGAGGTTTCAGAACCTCCACCTAGATTTCAGAGGATGTATGGAAATGCCTGGATGTCCAGACAGAGGTGTACTATGGGGGTGGAGCCCTCATAGAGAACTTCTGCTATGGCAGTGCAGAAAGTAAATGTGGTGTTGGAGCCCCCATACAGAATCCCTATTAGGGCACTGCCTAGTGGATCTGTGGTAAGAGGGTCACTGTCTTCCAGACCCCAGTAATGGTAGATCCACCGATAGCTTGCACTGTGCAGCTGGAAAAGCTGCAGACACTCAAAGCCAGCCTGTGAAAGCAGCTGGGAGGGGGGCTGTACCCTGCAAAACCACAAGGCAGAGCTGCCCAATACCATGGGAACCCACTTCTTGCATCAGCATAACCTGGATGTGAGACATGGAATCAAAGGAGATCATTTTGGAGCTTTAAGATCTGACTGCCTTGCTGGATTTTTGACTTCATGAGGCCTGTAGACCCTTGATTTTGGCCAGTTTCTCTCATTTGGACCACGTGTATTTACCCAATGCCTATACCCTCATTGTATCTAGGAAGTAACAAACTTGCTTTTGATTTTAAAGGCTCATAGGTGGAAGGGACTTGGCTTGTCTCAGGTGAGACTTTGGACTGTGGAATTTTGAGTTAAGACTGAAATAACTTAAGACTTTGGCGGACTGTTGGGAAGGCAGGATTGGTTTGGAAATGTGAGGACATGAGATTTGTGAGGGGCCAGTGGTAAAATGATATTGTTTGACTGTGTCCCCACACAAATATCACCTTGAATTGTAAGAATCCCCACGTATCAATGGTAGGCCCATGTGGAGATAATTAAATTATGGGGGTGGTTCCCCCTGTACTGTTCTTATAGTAGTAAATAAGTCTCACAAGATATGATGATTTTATAAATGGGATTTCCCCTTCACAAGCTCTCTCTTGCTTTGCTGCCATGTAAGATGTGTTTTGCTCCCCCTTCACTTTCCACCATGATTGTGAGGCCTCACCAGCCATGTGGAACTGTGAGTCTCTTTAGTTTATAAGTTACCCAGTCTCAGTTATGTCTTTATTAACAGCATGAGAACAAACTGATATATAGACACTGCAAACAACTAGAAGGGGTAGGAAGGTAGGAGGAGATGGATCAAAAAACTACCTATTGGGTGTTATGCTCACTACCTGGGTGATAGGATCTATGCCCCAAACCTCAGCGTTACACAATATGCTCATATAAAAAACCTACACATGTAACCCCATATCTGAAATAAAAGTTGAAATTTTCAAATAAGTTAAAAAAAATGCTAAAGGAGATCTTATTCTCACACAAAAAAAGATAATTGTGAGGTATCAGTTAATTAGCTTGATTATGTTAATGATTTCATAGCATATTCATATATAAAACATTACATAGCATATTGTAAATATATATAGCTTTTATTTTTCAATTATAACTTAATAAGTTGAAAAAACCCATTTTTTTAAAATATAATTTCCCTAAAACAAACATTTTTTAATGTAGCAGCACTGTGTTTATCTTTATAGCATACACGAATATAATTTAAATTATATAATAATAATAGTGGACTAGTGGAAATGGTAATATGGTATTACAAGGTCCTTACATGACACATGATGCAGTATTTGAAGGTAATTATTAAACATATATATTGTAAATGCTAAGGCAACCATTAAAATCGCTACTTTATTGCTGAAAAAAAGAAATCATAAGCCACTAGTGGATACAAAAAGTCTTTTTAAAATAGCCTCTTTAATACAAACAAATCAGACAGTGGAATAAAAGAATAAAAAACTGAGCAAAATTATTTTAATCAAATCAATGTTTTCATAAAGTGTAACTTACCTAAATGCACAAACTGAATGACAGAGATTGTGAATGAAGAAGTAAAACAACTGAATGTTGTCTACAAGAAATCTAGTTTGATTATAAATAGTATAAATATAAACATATGGAAGCATGTAATAATCAAAAGAAAGCTGGAGTAGATATATTAGTATCAAAAAAGAATTAAGAAGGCGATATACAGTAATAAAGATGATATTGCTTACTGATAAACAGAAAAATTTCCAAAAAGTAATTCAAAGAGTATATGAAACTACCAAAAGGGTTTCCCAATATATAAAGTAAAAAGGGATAGAATTAGAAAAATAAATGGACAAATCTAAAATTACAGTCAAAAACTTCAATACTTTTTCTAAATAATTTATAAAACAAGTAGACAGTAAAGAAATAGAATAGAACAATACTGACTGACTTGACCTAAGTGTTGTTAATGGAATATGATACCATGAACAGAATACATAATATTTTCAAATGAAAGTGAAAAAATTTACCAAGACATATCACATTACAGGCCATCAAACAGACCTACAAGTTTAAAATATTAGAAATGATATGAATTATTTTCTTAAAACAAAATTAAACATAATTAGTAACAAAATCTGCAAAATTTCAAAATATTTATAATGTAAACAACATGCTTTTAAGTAACCCACAGTATAAAAAAATAAGTTTTCAGGAGAATTTAGAAAATATTTTGTTGAGAATGGAAACTCTCAAATCATCAATATAGATTTATTTGTTCAAATATCAAAATAACACAGGACTGAAACTTTAGTAGTAGTATTGTCTGTACTTTTTAGAAAAGAATAATTCTCTCTCTCTCTCTCTATATATATATATATACACACACACACATATGGGCATACTTATCTAGCTTAATGTTTTCTAATTTATTAATGACATAAATTAGTCTCTTTATCAGTAGGTTTATTTGCCTTGTTTTCAAGCATTATGAATAGTACTTTATTCACTCATATCAAATTAAAGCTACATATACACACACCTATTGCTGCTGAATTGCATTACAATGACATGAGTCAATGCACTATCATCCAGGTGTTAGTAGAGCTGAGTTCCTTCTGAAGGCTCGAAAGACACATCTGTTTCCCTCCCTTTTGCAGCTTCTAGAGGCCATCCACTTTTCTTGGCTCATGGCGCCTTCTTCCATGTTCAAAGCCTAAATCTCTCTCAGACTCTGACCCTCCTCCTGTCTCTATCTTTTACTTATAAGGACTTTTGTGATTACACTGTGCTTACTCAGATAGCCCAGAACAATCTGTCTCAAAACCCTTATTTTAATAATACCTTCCAAGTCATTTTAGCTTTAAAAGGTAACGTACGAGGATTGGCCTGTAAGGATTACTACACAGATGTCTTTGGGGGCCATTATTCTGCCTGCAACATCTTTCCTAGATTCCTTTCAATTCTACTGTGCATCTATGTGTGTGGAATAAGTTTTTATTTCCAAACCAAGATTGCCTCTATTTTACTGCCTCTCTTTATTTTCTTTCCTGTTTCCCCTTCCCCCACATACTGTTTTTTAAAGGCCTTAACTTTGTCTATGTCCTGGCCTTTTCATTCTCTTTGAAATTGAAATGTTGCCATTTTTCCAATATGAAAAGCAATTATTTAACTTTATGATAATGCATAAGAATAAGAGTTGGAAAAAACTCATAATGCCAGAGGGGCAAAATTTTCAAAACCATATTTTTCTAACTCTCTGTAAAATAATATGCCGTTGAAGATAAGAATGTGAATAACAGCAACTGAGTGGACAGTTTTATGATTGCATATGCTAGGTTTTTTGCCTAGGATTGTTAGTTTCTATTCACAACAGAGTATTGTTAGTAGATCTGCATTTTATTTTGTGAGCTAAAATAATGTTAAATGTATTCAATATAAATGTAAAAGCTCTTATTTTTAAAACTGTGGTAAATCAATATCACATTTGAAGGAAATTAATGAAATATGTTTTATATTTATTTTAATATATTAAGTTGTACTGTAACAAAAAATATTACTCATTCATATTATCTCATAAAGTATCCATAGCACTTTCCACATTTTAGACTATGTTTGTACATAGAAATCTCGTACCATTTACTGAAATTATTGTCTTCAATTTTTATTTTCCTTATGTGTGATTTAAAATTTTTTCCACTTCATATACTTTTTTGATATTATTCTTCCTTTCATATTATTAATATAACTAATTAGCAAATAGGTATATATATTTGTATGTATACAAACACACGCATGCTGTATATACAGTCATAGCAAACATTACATTCCTGAAATATGACTATGTTCATAAATTTTATGTTTCTTAATTAGTCTTCGTAAAGTGTTTACATTTTGGTTTACACTTTTATGTATTCTGTTTCAAGGAGATGAAGTTGCATATTTTTCAAGCCCATTGTTTTGTAACTCATTAATGCCTTTATTATTATTTGGTTTCGTAGTTTCTTTAGGTTTATTGGTTTGGTTTCTAAGCATCTTGAATTGTACATTTTTTTTCATTTATAATAAGTTAAAATAACTGCATCTTTTATAGGAAAAAGATTGGCTGAATTCCCTTAGTTTATGTATGATGCATTCTTATGGCCACTTATTTCTGAATAGTTTGTAGTTAAACTTGTAATATTTTCTTAAATTATTAATATTTTCTTCCTCAAGAATGATTATGATTGTTTCAAGGATTGGGAGAATCTTGTTCATGTGTTCTTAATTTCTAGATTTAATAAATTTAATTAGTAAACAACCTAGTTTTAGAAATTTGTCAAAATATTAAGTAGAAGTTGAAACTTATATTCTATCTTTTTGCAATACATTATAGGTATAAGAAAAATAAATCACCTTTAAAAATTTATTGAAGTGTATATAATTTAACATATAATCAGTCTGTATATATGTACATAAAAATACTATGTTCAATCTTCTTCACTTGTTTAGCTAAAGGTCATGATCACTTGCATATCTAATAGGGATTTGAAATGTATGAATATACAGAACAAAAGTATAAATCTCACTGTTCATTTCTCCAAGAGTACCTCCTTCCACAGTTTCTCCCATAAATATGAATGTTAAGGCCCTTCACCGGGTTTGCCAAACCAAATCACCTAGTAGTCATAATTTTTTCATTTGTTTTTTTCCCATTATTGTCTGCTCTAATCCATTAACAAATCATATTGATTCAACCTCAAATATATATTTTGAATCTATGTATTTTTCCCTTCATTTCTCCTTTTTTATCCTTCTTTACAGCTACAATAATATCTCACTAAGATTATCGCTATAGCTTTCTAATTGGTCTCCTTTCTATTCATTCTCTACATAGCAGTCAGATAAGTCATTTAAAAATTCCATCTTCACAACCACTTCCACTCATCATCTTCCTTCTCCATGCTTAAACTTCTTCAATGGCTTTTTAATTGCTTTTTGTATAATATCCAAACAAGTCATATATTTCTCAGTCTGTTTTGTTTTGTTATAACAACATACCCAAGACTGAGTAATTTATAAGGAAAAAAATGTTTATTTGACTCACAATTCTGATGTCTGAAGGTTCATGATTCTGATGTCTGGAAAGCTCATCTGCCTCTGATGAGGGCCTTTGGCTGCTTTCCTTCAGAGTGGAAGGTAAAGGGAAGCCAAGATCTGCAGAAATCATATCGTAAGAGAAAAAACAAGAGAGAGAGAGATGGGGAGGTCTCAAACTCCATTTAACAACAAGCTCTCCCAAGAACTCATAGAGTAAGAAATCAACCTTCAGGAAGAGCATTAATGTATTCATGAGGGATCTATCTCCGTGATCCAAACCACTCCTACCAGGTCCTACTTTCAATATTGTGTGGATCAAATTTCAACATGAGGTTTGTAGGGGATGTTAGTGTGAACCCCAAATATTTGAGACAGGTTTCAGTCAATTTAGAAAGTTAATTTTGCCAAAGTTAAGGATGTACATCCATGACACAGCCTCAGGAGGTCCTGATGATATGTGCCCAAGGTGGTTGGGGCACAGATTGGTTTTATAATTTTAGGGAGACATGAGACATCAATCAGTATATGTGAGATGTACATTGGTTCTGTCCAGAAAGATGGGACAAATCAAAGAAAGGAGGGGGCTTCCAGGTCACAGGTAGGTGAGAGACAAATGATTGCATTCTTTTGAGTTTCTGATGAGCCTTTCAGAAGAAGACAATCAGACATACATCTATCTCAGTGAGCAGAGGGATGACTTTGAATAGAATGGGAAGTAGGTTTGCACTAAGCAGTTCCCAGCTTGACTCATCCCTTTAACTAAGTGATTTTGGGGCCCGAAGTTTTATTTTCCTTCTGCATTAGCATGATCTGTATAATCTTGCTACTACCTACTTCTCAAAGCCAGTACTCTCCACTGTCTCCCTTGCTATGCTGCACCCCTCTCATCTATCTTTTTGATCTGCACAAATTGCAGCTTATTTATACCACTGAGATTTAGAATATTTTCTTCTTTGTGTCCAGAATTGTTTTCCTTTAAATTTTAGATAGTAAGCTGTAGCTCATTATTATGGTTTATAACATTGCCCATCTTCCCATTCTTCAGAGATGGCTTCCCTGACAGTTCTTTTTATTTATTTATTTTTAATTTTTTATGGTGATTATGAGATTTCAGTGCACCCATCATTCAAGCAGTATACACTGAACCCAATTTGTAGTCTTTTATCCGTCACCCCCTCCCATCCTTTCCCCCAAGTCCCTGAAGTCCATTGTATCATTTTTATGCATTTGCATCTTCATAGCTTAGCTCCCAGTTGTGAGTGATTGAGAACATACAATGTTTGGTTTTCCATTCCTGAGTTACCTCACTTAGAATAATATTCTCCAGTTCCATCCAGGTTGCTGCAAATGCCATTAATTTGTTCCTTTGTATGGCTGAATAGTATTCCATCGTGTGTGTGTGTGTGTGTGTGTGTGTGTGTGTGTGTGTTACACACACACACACAATTTCTTTATCCACTCATTTATTGATGGGCATTTGGGCTGGTTCCATATTTTTGCAACTGGGAATTGTGTTGCTATTCCATGCTGTGCCAGCATCTTTTTTTTTTTTTTTTTTTTTTTTTTTTTTTTGTATAGTGACATCTTTTCCTTTGGGTAGATACCCAGGAATGGAATTGCTGGATCAAATGGTATTTAAACTTTGAGTTCTTTGGGGAATCTCCACACTGTTTTCCATAGTGGTTATACTAGTTCACATCCCTATCAGCAGTATAGAAGTGTTCCCTTTTCACTGCATCCACCTTAGGTAAATTTTTGAGTCACTCTCAGAGTTTACAATCCACAAGTATTTGATTCCTCATGAGTTCACTTTCTGAGCATTTGAGCTTTCTTAGTATAAGTTAGCACTAGGAATAGGAGGGACGTTTTGTAGATCTTAGAGTTAAGTGTAAGGTAAAACACTAAAAAAAAATTATTTGTTGGATGACTTAACATCTCTTTACGTCAAATGATGTCCTTCACTTTTCAGAAACTACTATCCTACTCACAAGGTGACAACTGGATCCTTTGATTCTTTCAACAGAAAATGTCCCAATGCTTAGTCCTCTGGCTTGAGCAATGCCCATAATTTCTGCTGGAATCATCAATTTTTGTCATTTCCCAAGCACACAGCACAATGGAGTGGGGGAAAGATGTACTCTAGCCCAACACAAAACAGTAACATAGGATCTCAATTGTTGAAATATTAATCCTAACAGTAGAGAGATTTTAGCTAGTTTATTCCTACATCAAATGATGTAATTTTCAAAAATGACGTTTTTTTCTTTAAAAAAGATTCCTTTTCATTCTTCTATTTAATAGTTCTCTTTTATTGTGCTATATAACACTTAGTTTCTATTCTTTTCTATTTAGGGAACTGGAAATAAAAGGGCTACAACAATTTTTAATTAATTTAAATTTAATTAAATGATTTCAATTTGGTCAACTTTTTTTTTGGCCTTTGGAGAGCAGCCGGAAATTCTAGAAGTAGAGATAGACAATTCCTTTATCCATACTTTATTTTAATATTTCTTTACACATTTTCCTTTATAACAGCATGTTGTTAGATTTTGATTTTAGACCAAACTGAAATTTATTATCTCTACTTTGCTTTTATCAAGTTATTGCATATCTCTGTATGCTTCTTTGACAATCCTTTTGCTAATTCTTATTTTGTCAAAAAAGGTTTTTGGTCACTTTTATTCCGCAGTAATTTTTAAACTACATTTCTCATTTTATTCCTGATCCCTCAGAAATTGTGTGAAATAATAAACCATTGTTGTTTTCAGACGTTAAGTTGTAAGGTAATTTTTTCTAGAGGAATATGTAAGTTTTATATAAATATGCAGATATACTGTACGTATTTATTATTTAGTATAGGTCTATACTAAAAATTAATGTTATTCCAGTGAAAAAGAAAAATACCATCTCCCTGCATGTAAGTCTCATACCTTGAATTTTTGCTGATATAATTAGTCATTTTTTATCCAAATTATTATTTTTATAATTTATTTTTAAAATATTGATTAATATTTACACAGTTTTGTAGACATATTGGGGATTAATATTGAAACAATTATTCTGTTTTTTATCATATCAGTTTTATGATTTTTTAAAAATTTTGATTATTTAAAAATTTGAATAATTGCCTTGGAGATATTAGTTATTTGATTAAAACCTCTTCCCTTTAAACTCTGTGTTTGTTTTTCCATTGCCTTGCCACATTTTATGTGTCCCTCTCCCTTCCTCTGGGGTAATACTTCTAGGATTTATTTAGTAAATACCTAAAATTTCACAGGAATATATATTTGTTCAAGTTTCTATTTACTTGATTCTAATTACTTGAATAGTTCTTTCCATAGGAAGTCTTGAATTTTACTTTAGCTCGATAAAGTTATACCCTATCATTTCACTCTGTTAGATATTACAACATTCCCCAATAGAAGTGCTGTGTGCAGCACATGGAGCTGCTGCCCTGCAATCTCTGAGCTTGGGCTAACATCACATCTTATGAGATCTGGACAGGCTTGTTGGCTTCTCTCTTCTGGAAGCCCTACTGGAGGCAGTCAATATGATGCACCTTTTGCACCAGGTCTCTCACCCTGGATCATCATCCTTCCTGATGCTCAAAAGGATCCCTTGGGCTGCTGTGTGTTGCATGAGGAAGCATCTCTCTATTTTTGGTCAACATCTGTCTGAACATCCTGATTGCTAACCCAAAGAAATTGTGTTTTGAAAAAACTGATGGAACATTGTACCTTCCAGAGCACTGGTTTCCCTCGGGCTGATGGAGTCCTTATGGTGACGGCTTGGCAAGCATTCTTGTGGATGTCTCATTTGACAGTTTCAATGCTGCCAAGTTTGTTATGAGGTGACTCTGTAAATATGAAAACCCCAAGATGAAAACTGAGGCAGTGAGCATCCAGCTCTATCCTAGTCCTGCAATTCTCATTTGCACAAACTGCACAACTTGAAGAAGAGCTCTTTGTGGCAATTAAGGAACTTTTAGCAATAGTAAAACAAAAGGCTACTGAGAATTTAGAGAATGGTACCATCTTGGGTAGTTTAAAAGTACCTTAGCATCTTACAGATGAGTCTCCGGCTTCCTTGCAAGCACTTTATTGAAAATCAAGAATTGGCAAATCCTTGTGTAAGTCTGGGAGAATAATCTCACTCAAGTCAGAAAGCTTTCTTTCAAAGCGGCCACTAAAGATGTGGTATAGCCTGTCAGCATTCTGTTCCACAGCAAAGAAAGAGAAGTCAGTTATGTTGCTGCAGATGTCATAACCCACCTGACATCTGGCAAACAGCCTAAATATCCCATAACTTGCAAAGACTTTTTCCTCTCCAGGAGCTTCATGCAACCATATCAAATTAGCCAAGTTCAAGGTATAAGATGGCAGCATTAGTGACCTACAGATCCTTCAAGATATTTTTTCCCACTCCTTGGTAAATTTTCTGAACCAATGATTTGACACTGGTCACATGGGCTATGTATCGTATCTGCAGTAAAAACTTCAGCAAATACTGCAAAATGTTATTTGAAGAAAGATTACGGCTTGTATGTGACATCTGGGAGCACAGTGAAGCAAACCCCCAAATGCAGCAGATTGCAACCTCCATTCTAGACAACATCAGAATATATTTTATGAAGTATTAGAGACCCCTTCTCTGTCAAATACCTTTTTTAGCCTAAAGGGCTTCAGAGGTGCTATTTGTCCCTCAGCTTCAGATTTTCTGCCCTGTCAGCCACTGAATGTTGAAAACAGTTGTCATTGGAGCTTGCAAACTGGGTGCCTCATTGGAATTTTTTTGTTGTTGTTGGAATAATAATAGGATCCCAACTCAAGTTGGGTGTTTGAGAACACTTTTTTGGCAAATAATTTTGAAAATCAAACTCTAGACTCTGTGGAAAGACTTGGGGGCTTGTATTGGAATAGCTATTCCACTTACTTTTCTCTAGCCCTGGACAATTTCTTCACTTTGGGAGTTTGTTGGCAGAAAGAGATCTGTTTACCCAGAGGAGGAAAGAAAGAGCCTGTGAGAGATTTTGGTATTATGTTTAACTTCATACCAATATTTAAGAAATTCTGCTGAGTCATTGTTTTTGGTCATGTGAAGCCAGTGGGAAAGAAGTACATTAAAAAATATCAGAGAAATATATGCTTATAAATGTGTTGGTTGGAAGGCAGGATCTCTGTTTGAGTAGGATAAAAGGAAAAATGCTAATACTATAGTACCCTTCACTTGAGGGGTGCAGGGAAGGGAAATATATTTTACAATTTCAGGTATTCTATATTTGGCCTTTTCCCTCCAACTTCACAAATTATGTTGAAAAAGAATAACATTCAGTGTATGTGAACATCCTGGGTGATCATGGTGATATTTAGGACCGAGAATAGAGGGTTTAGATAAATGAAGATTATAAATAGCAATCTCTCAACATTTTAATTTAGGTGGATCTGTGACCAAAGTTAGGAGGAAGTAGAAGGACCAGAAAAGAAAGAAAAGAATTTGCCAAAGATTTCAAGAAATGTTCTTACCTAGCATGGATAAAAAAAATAAAATGGGCTTTTCTAAGAACCAGCCTCAACTACATTAAAAATTGTTTTGTTTGTGTCATCTGCAAAGCTCTCCTGTGGAATGGAGCACGAATTCCTTCCTTGCCTTATTACCGAAAACTAATGAGACATGTTTTATCATTCATGTCTTTAAGTTTGTTTCTCAAAGAACAAAAGTGAATTTCTATCTGATTAGTAGCATATTTAAAAACAAATAATCAAAAAATGTTCCCCATAAATTATATTAGTTTATTCTCATAACCATTGACTGTGTTATGACTTTTTAATTAAAATCTACTTTTGGTGATCAAAAATGATAGTTTGCATTGCTTTCAATCACATAACTTATTTAATGACATAGCTAGACTTCAAAAGCCAGCTTTACTAAATGATTTTCCTTGGTTGTTTTCATTAGCATAGAGGTAGCTAGAATTCAGTGGTATTATCTCTATCTCCTAGTAATTTCATGTATAAAAATCTTAAGTTCCTGAACTTCATTCAAATGGGACAGCATTAGGGAAGAAGCTGAATTTAAGGCGATCAACCAGAAAAAGGAGGCTCAGTACTTGAGGGTAATAGAGCCTGAAGCAACTCTCTTAGTCTTTACCAAGCAGCCATAGGCAATTTTTCTTGGGAAATTTAAATTAAGCCATGTGTGGGAAGGGAGTTGCTGAAGAAGCAATTCCAGCTTGATCAACCCTCTAAGACTTTGCCCTCGCTAATTTTACAGCAGTATATTTCCCAGGATGCTTGACAAGGGACTCTAAGACAATGCTGTGTAATCTTACGAGGTTTTAGAAAACATACCTTTTCACTGACTCCAACACTTGTTCACAAACTTTTTTCATATTGATTAACCAAGTGGATTTATCTTACTGAATCTGATACAAATATTGTGAAAACTTCTGGAAGTTTGCTACAAGAGAAGTCTGAAGTCATCTTAACTCCTGGGGGAAAAGAAACAGTACAGGAAAACCGCAATCTGGAGAGAGGCACAAAAGGAGCCAGGTGCTTGCAGTTCTGGGAATGTCTTGCCATCTACACGGTCTGTAATAAAAAAAAAAAAAACACTTCTGCTGATGAGGACTCAGACACTAGGAGTTTAAGTTTTGGAGTATCACCCTGAAATGCAATGGAGGCACAGGGTTATATTGCGTCTCTAGAGGCTAGGACTTCCTTTGAGGGGATAGTGGAACTAATCCTGGGGCTGCTGTGCTAAAGTGGCTGTTACTCCTCCTGAACTCAAAGGCCAGTAAACGTTTTAGTATATATCCCTATAAAATGTAATGTAATAATCACAGTATCCAAACCTAGAGGAGAAACGTAGAGACAGGAGCATGGAATAAGATTAAAAAAAAAAAAAGAACTAAAGATCATTTTTTTATGGCTACATAGTATTCCATGGTGTATATGTGCCACATTTTCTTAGTCCAGTCTATCGTTGTTGGACATTTGGGTTGGTTCCAAGTCTTTGCTATTGGGAATAGTGCTGCAATAAATATACATGTGCATGTGTCTTTATAGCCGCATGATTTATAGTCCTTTGGGTATATACCCAGTAATGGGATGGCTGGGTCAAATGGCATTTCTAGTTCTAGATCCCTGAGGAATCACCACACTGACTTCCACAATGGTTGAACTAGTTTACAGTCCCACCAACAGTGTAAAATTGTTCCTATTTCTTCACATCCTCTCCAGCACCTGCTGTTTCCTGACTTTTTAATGATCACCATATCCTTTGTAGGGACATGGATGAAACTGGAAATCATCATTCTCAGTAAACTATCGCAAGGACAAAAAACCAAACACTGCATGTTCTCACTCATAGCTGGGAATCGAACAATGAGAACTCATGGACACAGGAAGGGGAACATCACACTCCGGGGACTGTTGTGGGGTGGGGGGAGGGGGGAGGGATAGCATTAGGAGATATACCTAATGCTAAATGACGAGTTAATGGGTGCAGCACACCAACATGGCACATGTATACACATGTAACAAACCTGCACATTGTGCACATGTACCCTAAAACTAAAAGTATAATAATAATAATAATAGTAAAAAACTAAAGATCAGAGAACTTGAGATAGTTCCTTAGCTCCTAGCGTACACAGATATGTTGTAATAGTATTACATTTAAAATAGCTGAAGTGCTATGATCTTCAGATAATGGTATCAATTTTAAAATAAACTTTTATTGTTGTTTTCTTAAAGTTGTTGTTTCCTTATATGTAGACCAAGTACATAGAGAAAAACTTTTTGGCAATTTTTGAGATATACATATATCTCTTGCAATGAGATACAAAATTTGTTTTAATAACAAAGTTTAAAATACAAAATGTCTGTTAGTTATAAATTTATTTATACATATAACTAAGACACATAATGTATAATGTGTTACTTATAATGATTAAAATGAGAAGAAATTAAATAGATTAACATCTTTGGTTGTATTGCTTTGAAGTGTTTAGGCAAAAATAAAAGAAATCGGTCTAAAATATAAATATTTGATCTATTAAATACCAGTATTCTGATTTAAAGAAAAATATTGATTCATAGAAATTACTATTGGTGTCCTGAAATTTTGTGATACGGAATCATAAGTTGAGTAAAGAAGGAAAAGGAAACTTAGAAATCATGAAACTGCTAGGCAATTAGTTAAGAAAGAACATATGGTTAGAGTTTAAATAAATAAGCAACAAATAATTTTGTGCATAACACTCTTTAAATATTTCAAATTTAAAAAATAATAATTTTCATTATGTTCAAATATGACCTGCCAAATATGGCAGAAAAGAAACAATTTCCTTTTTTTTTTACCTTTTAAGTTTAGGAATACAAGTGCAGGTTTGTTACATAGGTAAATTTGCGTCATGGAGTTATGTTGTATAGATTATTTTATCACCCAGGGTGAGGTTAATGAGTGTCAACTTTATTGGATTGAATGATACAAATTATTAATCCCGGATGTGTCTGTGTGGGTGTTGCCAAAAGAGATTGACATTTGAGTCAGTGGGCTGGGGGAAGCAAGACCCACCCTTAACCTTGTGGACACAATCTAATCAGCTTCCAGTGAATATAAATAAAGCAGGTGGCTGGTACAGTGGCTCATGCCTGTAATCCCAACACTTTGGGAAGCTGAGGCAGGCAGATCACGATGTCAGTAGATCAAGACCATCCTGGCTAACATGATGAAACCCTGTCTCTACTAAAACTACAAAAAATCAGTCAGCTGTGGTGGCACACGCCTCTAGTCCCAGCTGCTCGGGAGGCTGAGGCAGGAGAATCGCTTGAACCTGGGAGGCAGAGGTTGCAGTGAGCCGAGATCAGGCCACTGCACTCCAGCCTGGGTGACAGAGTGAGACGCCGTCTCAAAAATAAATAAAAAATAAATAAAAATAAAGCAGGCAGAAAAATGTGAAAAGGAGAGATGGGCCTCCCTCCCAACCTACAACTTTCTCCCATACTGGATGCTTCTTGCCCTCCAACATTGGACTCCAAGTTCTTGTTTTGGGACTCGAACTGGCTCACCTTGTACCTCAGCTTGCCAGTAGCCTACTGTGGGAGCTTGTGATGATGTACATTACTACCTAAGCAATTCCCCTATATATATATATATATATATATATCTATATCTAGCTTATACATATATATCTTTAAAATAATAAGCTTGATCAAACGTGTGTGTGTGTGTGTATGAGTCAGGGTTCTCTTAGAACTAATGGTTCTACAGAATGGGAGAAAATTTTTGCAACCTACTCATCTGACAAAGGGCTAATATCCAGAATCTACAATGAACTCAAACAAATTTACAAGAAAAAAACAACCCCATCAAAAAGTGGGCAAAGGACATGAACAGACACTTCTCAAAAGAAGACATTCATGCAGCCAAAAAACACATGAAGAAATGCTCATCATCACTGGCCATCAGAGAAATGCAAATCAAAACCACAATGAGATACCATCTCACACCAGTTAGAATGGCCATCATTAAAAAATCAGGAAACAACAGGTGCTGGAGAGGATGTGGAGAAATAGGAACAATTTTACACTGTTGGTGGGACTGTAAACTAGTTCAACCATTGTGGAAGTCAGTGTGGCGATTCCTCAGGGATCTAGAACTAGAAATACCATTTGACCCAGCCATCCCATTACTGGGTATATACCCAAAGGACTATAAATCATGCTGCTATAAAGACACATGCACATGTATGTTTATTGCGGCACTATTCGCAATAGCAAAGAGTTGGAACCAACCCAAATGTCCAACAACGATAGACTGGATTAAGAAAATGTGGCACATATACACCATGGAATACTATGCAGCCATAAAAAATGATGAGTTCATGTCCTTTGTAGGGACATGGATGAAACTGGAAAACATCATTCTCAGTAAACTATCGCAAGGACAAAAAACCAAACACCGCATGTTCTCACTCATAGGTGGGAATTGAACAATGGGAACTCATGGACACAGGAAGGGGAACATCACACTCCGGGGACTGTTGTGGGGTGGGGGCAGGGGGGAGGGACAGCATTAGGAGATATACCTAATGCTAAATGACGAGTTAATGGGTGCAAGAAATCAACATGGCACATGGATACATATGTAACAATCCTGCACATTTTGCACATGTACCCTAAAACCTAAAGTATAATAATAAAAATAAAAATTAAAAAAAAAAAGAACTAATGATTCTATCTGTCTATACTATTAGTTCTGTCTGTCTAAGAGAACCCTGACTAATACACCCTGGTATTAAGCTTAGTACTTATTAGTTATTTTTTTCTGATCCTCTCCCTCCTCCCCCTCTTTACTTTCTAAAAGGTCCCAGTATGTGTTATTCCCTTTTATGTGTCCAAGTGTCTGATTATTATCTCCCACTAATAAGTGAAAACATGTGGTATTGGGTTTTCTGTTCCTATGGTAGGTAGTTTGCTAAGGATAATGGCCTCCAGTTCCATCTATGTCATTTGAAAGTACATAATCTTGTTGTCTTTATGGCTGCATATATTCTACAGTGTATATGTATGACATTTTCTCTATCCAGTCTATCATTGACGGGCATTTAGGTTGATTCCATGTCTTTGCTCTTGTGAATGGTGCTGCAGTGAATGTGTGCATACATTTGTCTTTATAATTGAATGATTTTTATTCCTTTGGGTATACACCCAGTAATGCAATTGCTGGACTGAATGGTATTTCCGTCTTTAGGTATTTGAGGAATTGCCACACTGTCTTCCACATGGCTGAACTAATTTACACTCCAACCAGCAGTGTATAAACATTCTTTTTCTCCACAACCTCGCCAGCATCTATTATTTTTTGCCTTTTTTTTTTGAGATAGAGTTTTTTGTTCTTGTTGCCCAGGCTGGAGTGCAATGGCACAATCTTGGCTCATTGCAACCTCTGCCTCGTGGATTCAAGCAATTCTCCTGCCTCAGCTTCCCAGGTAGCTGGGATTACAGACATACGCCACCATGCCTGACTAGTTTTGTATTTTTAGTGCAGATGGGGTTTCACCACGTTGATCAGGTTTGTCTCAAACTCCTGACCTCAAGTGATCCACCTGCCTTGGCCTCCCAAAGTGCTAGCATTACAGGTGTGAGCCACAGCACCTGGACATTTTTTGATGTTTTAATAGTAGCCATTCTAACTGATGTGAGATAGTATCTCATTGTGATTTTGGTTTGCATTTCTCTAGTGATGTTGAGCTTTTTTTAATTTGATGGTTGGCCACATGTATGCCTTTTTTAAAAAGGTGTTTGTTTTATGTCCTTTGCAGACTTTTTAAAGGGATCGTTAATTTTTTTCTTGTAAATTTGTTTAAGTTTTTCTATATGCTGAATATTACACATTTTTTAGATTCATACTTTGAAAAAATTTTATCCTATTCTGCAAGTTATCTGTTTACTTTGTTGATAGTTTTATTTTTTTCTGTGTAGAAGCCCTTATCCCATTTGTTGATTTTTGCTTTTGCTGTCATTGCTTTTGGTTTCTTCAACATGAAGTATTTGCTTGTCCCTATGTCCTGAATGGTATTGTCTAGGTTGTCTTCCAGGGTATTTGTAGTTTTGAGTTTTACATTGAAGTCTTTAATCTATCTTGAGTTAATTTTTGTATATTGTGTAAGGAAGGAGTCCAGACTTAATCTTCTGCATGTGACTAGCCAGTTTTCCCAGCACAATTTATTGAATAGACTGTTCTCTCCTCACTGCTTGTTTTTGTCAGGATTGTTGAAGATCAGATAGTTGTAGGTGCACAGTCTTACTTCTGGGTACTCTATTCTGTTCCATTGGTCTATGTGTGTGTTTTTGTACCAGTAGCATGCTGTTTTGGTTACTGTAGCCCTGTAGTATAGTTTGAAATTAGGTACTGTGATGCCTCTAGCTTTGAACTTTTTGCTTAGAATTGCCTTGGCTGTTACAGCTGCTTTTTGTTTCCATATGAATTTTAAAATAGTTTTTCTTCTAGTTCTGTGAAGAATGTAAATGGTAGTGTACTAGGAATAGCACTGAATCTGTAAATTGCTTTGAGCAGTATGGCCATTTTCATGATATTGATTATTCCTATCCATGAGCATGGAATGTTATTTTCATTTGTGTGAGTCATTTCTGATTTCTTTGAGCAGTGGTTTATAGTTCTCCTTGTGGAGATATTTCACCTCCCTAGTAAGCTGTATTACTAGGTATTTTATTGTTTTTATGGAAACTGTAAATGGGAGTTCATTTGTGATTTGGCTCTCAGCTTAACTGTTCTTGGTGTGTAGAAATGCTAGTGATTTTTGCACATTGATTTTGTATACTGAGACTTTGCTGAAGTTGTTTATTAATTTTAGAAGCTTTTGGCCAGAGGCACTGGCTCACACCTGCAATCTGAGCAATTTTGAAGGCTGTTGTGTGGATCACTTGAGGTCAGGAGTTCAAGACCAGCCTGGCCAACATGGTAAAACCCCATGTCTACTAAAAATAGAAAAAGTAGCCAGCTGTGATGGTACACGCCTGTAATCCCAGCTACTTAGGAGGCTGAGGCACAAGAATCACTTGAACCCAGGAGGCAGAAGTTACAGTGAGCAGAGATCACACCACTGCACTCCAGTTTGGGTGACAAAGTGAGACTGTGTCTCAAAGAAAATAAATAAATAAAAAGAGAAGCTTTTTAGCTGAGATGACAGAGTTAAATTCTACAAGCCAGAAGAGATTGGGTGTCAATATTAAATATTCTTAAAGAAAATAATTTTCAACTCAGAATTTAATATCCAGCCAAACTAAGCTTTATAAGCAAAGGGGAAATAAGATCCTTTTCAGATAAGCAAATGCTGAGAGAATTTGTTACTACCAGACCTGCCTTACAAGATATCCTGAAGGAAGCATTAAATATGGAAAAGAAAGACTGTTACCAACCACTACAAAAACACACTGAAGTACAAGATCAGTGACACTACGAAGTAACCACATAAACAAGCCTGCAAAATAACCATCTACTGTAATGATAACAGAATCAAATCCACAGATATCAATATTAACGTTAAATATAAATGGGCGAAATGCCCCAATTAAAAGACATAGAGTTGCAAGCTGGATAAAGAATCAAAACCCATTGGTATGCCACCTTCAAGAGACCCATCCTATGTGCAATGACACATACAGTTCAGAATAAAGGGATGGAGGAAAATCTCCCATGCAAATAGAAAACAGAAAAAAGCAGGGGTTGCAACTTTAGTTTCTTACTAAACAAACTTTAAACCAACAAAGATTAAAAATGACAAAGAAGGGAATTACATAATGGTAGAGTTCAATTAAACAAGAGGATCTAACTACCCTAAATATATTCGCACCCAAAATAGGAGCACCTTGATTCATAAAGCAAATTCCTGGAGATCTTCAAAGAGACTTAGACTCCCACACAATAATAGTGGGAGATTTAAATATTCCACTGACAATAGTAAGTTTTAAAATAATCGTTTCTCCTTAGGCTGTTTACTGCCATTTGTTTAAACCCTATTTCCTACAGTCATACTTTTTCATAGTTTCAAATTACCTTTATGAGTTGCCACCAAGCCACTAGATGATAAATCTCAAGTCACACTTACACTAATAAGCAAAAAATATTTAGCTTTTAATTTGTTTTACTCTTTCCTCACTAGAATACTTCAATTCCAAGTGAACTGAAATTGGAGTTGGAAACCATCTTCAATTTTTCGGCTAAAAGTAAGTCAAAGTGGTTTTTCTAAAATTTGCGTCCCTGCTTCTCTCCCTACTTAGTTCAAGAATGTGTAAGAAAAAATAATTTTAGTACAATTTTTCCAAAGTTCATGTCTGTATTGCTAGAATACACCTAGTTTGACACATAGAAATGGGCGTATTTTGCTAATTTCATGTTGGCCTTTAAAAATACCTGAATTCACTAATAAAGGTAGAAGGTAGCTTTTGTTTTCAACTCTAACTTTACAATAATAAGCTTGATAAATGCTGGTTTCATTTTTGGAAATGTTTACATTGTTCCCTATGATCTATACTAAACAAGAACTTTTTATTACATGTTCAATGAAGTTAATTCTTTAAGCTTTATGGACATGACACTGTTTTGGTTAGTAATCCTTAGAAAAATTATATAACTGTGATTATTCAATTGACATCTGGCTCTTAATATCATTTTAGCTTTTCCCAAGTATCTGTTTGTGAACTGTAAGTTTGGTTGGCATTATTATAGGTGATTGATGTGTTATTTTCAAATTACATATGTTGCACTTCAAATTAGATAATTCTATTTCAATAATATTTAATATTTATCATCCATTATTTTATTATAGACCTTTCTGATCAATTTTTATAATTTAAATTTTATTTCATTTGATTAGAGTATATATTAGAGAACCCCACATATCAACAACCTCCCTAACAATGAGAAGATACATTGCATAATTTATTTTTTTAATAAGGTATATTACTTATGTATTTTTGTTACCTTTCACATTATTAAAATTATATATAATTATATATAAATTACTATATAAACATATATCAATAAGTATATATTTATGATCAACAATAAATACATTTCTTTGTGTATTGAACAATGCATAAGCAATTTATATTGAACTACACACATACATACATTACCTTGGACCCCCTACAACCAACATCTTATTTTTTACATACATCAAGAGATAATATTTTCCATGCTACTACTGATGATAGAGGTTTTATGATATTAAGAAACACTTTTTTGGAGGTTCCAAGATGGCCAAATAGGAACAGCTCCAGTCTGCAGCTCCCAGCATGAGTGATGCAGAAGATGGGTGATTTCTGCATTTCCAACTGAGGTACAAGGTTCACCTCACTGGGGCTTGTCCGACAGTGGGTGCAGCCCACAGAGCGGGGGCGGCATCGCCTCATGCAGGAAGCACAAGGGGTCAGGGAATTCCCCTTCCTAGAAAAGGGAAGCCATGACAGACGGTACCTGGAAAATCGGGACACTCCCACCCTAATACTGTGCTATTCCAATGGCCTTAGCAAATGGCACACCAGGAGATTATATCCCACGTCTGGCTCAGAGGGTCCCATGTCCACAGAGCCTCACTCACTGCTAGCACAGCAGTCTGAGATTGAACTGCAAGGTGGCAGCGAGGCTCGGGGAGGGGCATCCACCATTGTTGAGTCTTGAGTAGGTAAACAAAGTGGCCAGGAAGCTCGAACTGGGTGGAGCCCACCACAGTTCAAGGAGGCCTGCCTGCCTTTGTAGACTCACCTCTTGGGGGCAGGGCATAGCTGAACAAAAGGCAGCAGAAACTTATGCAGACTTAAACAACCCTATCTGACAGCTTTGAAGAGAGTAATGGTTCTCCAGCACGGAGTTTGAGATCTGAGAATGGACAGACTGCCTCCTCAAGTGGGTCCCTGACCCCCAAGTAGCCTAGTTGGGAGACATCTCCCAGTACAGGCCGACTGACACTTCATACAGCCAGGTGCCCCCCTGAGACAAAGCTTCCAGAGGAAGGATTAAGAAGCAACATTAGCCGTTCTGCAATATTTGCTGTTCTGCAGCCTCTACTGGTGATACCCAGACAAACAGAGTCTGGAGTGGACCTCCAGCAAACTACAACAGACATGAAGCTGAGGGTCCTGACAGTTAGAAGGAAAACTAACAAACAGAAAGGACATCCACACCAAAACCCCATCTGTACGTCACCATCATCAAAGACCAAATGTAGATAAAACCACAAAGATGGGGAAAAACCAGAGCAGAAAAGCTGAAAATTCTAAAAATCAGAGCGCCTCTTCTCCTCTAAAGGAATGCAGCTCCTTGCCAGCAACAGAACAAAGCTGGATGGAGAATGACTTTGACGAGTTGAGAGAAGAAGGCTTCAGACGATCGGTAATCACAAACTTCTCCGAGCTAAAGGAGGATATTTGAACCCATCACAAAGAAGCTAAAAACCTTGAAAAAAGATAGACGAATGGCTAACTAGAATAAACAGTGTAGAGAAGTCATTAAATGACCTGATGAAGCTGAAAACCATGGCACGAGAACTATGTGACACATGCACAACATTCAGTAGCAGATTTGATCAAGTGGAAGAAAGGGTATCAGTCATTGAAGATCAAATTAATGAAATGAAGCGAGAAGTTTAGAGGAAAAAGAGTAAAAAGAAATGAACAAAGCTCCAAGAAATATGGGACTATGTAAAAAGACTAAATCTACATCTGATTGGTATACCTGAAAGTGGCAGGGAGAATGGAACCAAGTTGGAAAACACTCTGCAGGATATTATCCAGAAGAACTTCCCCAACCTAGGGAGGCAGGCCAACATTCAAATTCAGGAAATACAGAGAATGCCACAAAGATATGCCTCGAGAATAGCAACTCCAAGACGTATAATTGTCAGATTCACCAAAGTTGAAATGAAGGACAAAATGTTAAGGGCAGCCAGAGAGAAAGGTCGGGTTACCCACAAAGGGAAGCCCATCAGACTAACAGCTGATCTCTCGGCAGAAACTCTACAAGCCAGAAGAGAGTGGGGGCCAATATTCAACCTTCTTGAAGAAAAGAATTTTCAACCCAGAATTTCATATCCAGCTAAACTAAGCTTCATAAGTGAAGGAGAAATAAAATGCTTTGCAGACAAACAAATGCTGAGAGATTTTGTCCCCACCAGGCCTGCCTTACAAGAGCTCCTGAAGGAAGCACTAAACATAGAAAGGAACAACCAATACCAGCCACTGCAAAAATATGCCAAAATGTAAAGACCATCAATGCTAGGAAGAAACTGCATAAACTAATGAGCAAAATAACCAGATAAAATCATAATGACAGGATCAGATTCACACATAACAATATTAACCTTAAATGTAAATGGGCTAAATGCTCCAATTAAAAGACACAGACTGGCAAATTGGATAAAGAGTCAAGATCCATCAGTTTGCTGTATTCAGGAGACCCATCTCACATGCAGAGACACACATAGGCTCAAAATAAAGGGATGGAGAAAGATCTACCAAGCAAATGGAAAACAAACAAAAAAGCAGAGGTTGCAGTCCTAGTCTATGATAAAACAGACTTTAAACCAACAAAGATCAAAAGAGACAAACAAGGCCATTACATAATGGTAAAGGGATCAATTCAACAAGAAGAGCTAAATATTCTAAATATATATGCACCCAATACAGGATCACCCAGATCCATAAAGCAAGTGCTTAGTGACCTACAAAGAGACTTAGACTCCCACACAATAATAATGGGAGATTTTAACACCCCACAGTCAACATTAGACAGATCAACGAGACAGAAAGTTAACAACGATATCCAGGAATTGAACTCAGCTCTGCACCAAGCGGACCTAATAGACATCTACAGAACTCTCCATCTCAAATCAATGGAATATACATTCTTCTCAGTACTGCATTGCATTTATTCCAAAATTGACCACATAGTTGGAAGTAAAGCACTCCTCAGCAAATGTAAAAGAACAGAAATTATAACAAACTGTCTCTCAGACCACAGTGCAATCAAACTAGAACTCAGGATTAAGAAACTCACTGAAAACCACTCAACTACATGGAAACTGAACAACCTGCTCCTGAATGACTACTGGGTACATAATGCAATGAAGGCAGAAATAAAGATGTTCTTTGAAACCAATGAGAACAAAGACACAACATACCAGAATCTCTGGGACACATTTAAAGCAGTGTGTAGAGGGAAATTTACAGCACTAAATGCCCACAAGAGAAAGCAGAAAAGATCTAAAACTGATACCCTAACATCACAATTAAAAGAACTAGTGAAGCAAGGGCAAACACATTCAAAGGCTGGCAGAAGGCAAGAAATAACTAAGATCAGAGCAGAACTGAAGGAGATAGAGACACAAAAAACCCTTCAAATAATCAATGAATCCAGGAGCTGGCTTTTTGAAAGGATCACCAAAATTGATAGACGGCTAGCAAGACTAATAAAGAAGAAAATAGAGAAGAATCAAATAGATGCAATAAAAAATAATAAAGAGGGTATCACCACCGATCCCACAGAAATACAAACTACCATCAGAAAATACTATGAACACCTCTATGCAAATAAACTGGAAAATCTAGAAGAAATGGATGAATTCCTGGACACATACACCCTCCCAAGACTAAACCAGGAAGAAGTTGAATCTCTGAATAGACCAATAACAGGTTCTGAAATTGAGGCAATAATTAATAGCTTACCAACCAAAAAAAGTCCAGGACCAGATGGATTCACAGCCAATTTCTACCAGAGGTACAAGGAGGAGCTGGTACCATTCTTTCTGAAACTATTCCAATCAATAGACAAAAAGAGAATCCTCCCTAATTCATTTTATGAGGCCAGCATCATCCTGATACCAAAGCCTTGCAGAGACACAACCAAAAAAGAGAATGTTAGACCAATATCCCTGATGAACATCAATGCAAAAATTCTCAATAAAATACTGGCAAACCGAATCCAGCAGCACATCAAAAAGCTTATCCAGCACAATCAAGTTGGCTTCATCCCTGGGATGCAAGGCTGGGTTCAACACATGCACATCAATAAATGTAATCCAGCATATAAACAGAACCAAAGACAAAAACCACATGATTATCTCAATAGATGCAGAAAAGGCTTTGACAAAATTCAACAGCCCTTCATGCTAAAAACTCTCAATAAACTAGGTATTGATGGGACGTATCTCAAAATAATAAGAGCTATTTAGGACAAACCCACAGCCAATATCATACTGAATGGGCAAATCTGGAAGCATTCCCTTTGAAAACTGGCACAAGACAGGGATGCCCTCTCTCACCACTCGAAATAAAGGGTATTCAATTAGGAAAAGAGGAAGTCAAATTGTTCCTCTTTGCAGATGACATGATTGTATATTTAGAAAACCCCATCTTCTCAGCCCAAAATCTCCTTAAGATGATAATCAAGTTGAGCAAAGTCTCAGGATACAAAAATCAATGTGCAAAAATCACAAGCATTCCTATACACCAGTAACAGACAATCAGAGAGTGAAATCATGGGTGAACTCCCATTCACAATTGCTGCAAAGAGAATAAAATACCTGGGAATCCAACTTAAAAGGGATGTGAAGGGCCTCTTCAAGGAGAACTACAAACCACTGCTCAACGAAATAAAAGAGGACACAAAAAATTGGAAGAACATTCCATGCCCATGGATAGGAAGAATCAATATCTTGAAAATGGCCATACTACCCAAGTTAATTTATAGATTCAATGCCATCCCCATCAAGCTACCATGACTTTCTTCACAGAATTGGAAAAAACTACTTTAAAGTTCATATGGAACCAAAAAAGAGCCCACATTGCCAAGACAATCCTAAGCCAAAAGAACAAAACTGGAGGCATCATGCTACCTGACTTCAAACTATACTAAAAGCCTACAGTAACCAAAACTGCATGGCACTGGTGCCAAAACAGAGTTATACCAATGGAACAGAATAGAGCCCTCAGAAATAATACCACACATCTACAACCATCTGATCTTTGACAAACCTGACAAAAACAAGAAATGGGGAAAGGATTCCCTATTTAATAAATGGTGCTGGGAAAAGTGGCTAGCCATCTGTAGAAAGCTAAAACTAGATTCCTTTCTTACACCTTATACAAAAGTTAATTCAAGGTGGAGTAAAGACTTAAATGTTAGACCTAAAACCATAAAAACCCTAGAAGAAAACCTAGGCAATACCATTCAGGCCATAGGCATGGGCAAGGACTTCATGTCTAAAACACCAAAAGCAATGGCAACAAAAGCCAACATTGACAAATGGGATCTAATTAAACTCAAGAGCTTCTACACAGCAAAATAAACTACCATGAGAGTGAACAGGCAACTTACAGAATGGGAGAAAATTTTTACAATCTACCCATCTGACAAAGGGCTAATATCAAGAATCTACAAAGAAGTTAAACATGTTTACAAGAAAAAATCAAACAACCCCATCAAAAAGTGGGCAAAGGATATGAACAGACACTTCTCAAAATAAGACATTTATGCAGCCAAAAAACACATGAAAAAATGCTCATCACTGGCCATCAGAGATATGCACATCACAACCACAATGAGATACCACCTCAAACCAGTTAGAATGATGGTTGTTAAAAAGTTGAGAAGCAACAGGTTCTGGAGAGAAAGTGGAGAAATAAGAATGGTTTTACACTGTTGGTGGGACTGTACACTAGTTCAACCATTGTGGAAGACAGTGTGGTGATTTCTTAAGAATCTAGAACTAGAAATACCATTTGAGCCAGCCATCCCATTACTGGGCACATACCCAAAGGATTATAAGTCATGAGGTTATAAAGACACATACACACGTATGTTTACTGCAGCACTATTAACAATAGCAAGACTTGGAACCAACCCAAATGTCCATCAATGATAGACTGGATTAAGAAAAATGTGGCACATATATACCATGGAATACTATGCAGCCATTAAAAAGGATGAGTTCATGTCCTTTGTAGGGACATGGATGAAGCTGGAAACCATCATTCTTAGCAAACTATTGCAAGGACAGAAAACCAAACACCGCATGTTATCACTCATAAGTGGGAATTGCACAATGAGAACACTTGGACACAGGGTAGGGAACATCACACACTGGGGCCTGTTGTGGGGTGAAGGGAGGGGTGAGGGATAGCACTAGGAGATATACCTAATGTAAGTGAGGAGTTAACGGGTGCAGCACACCAACATGGCACATGTATGCATATGTAACAAACCTGTACATTCTACACATGTACCCTAGAACTTAAAGTATAATTAAAAAAAAAAAAACACTTTTCACAATAATATTGATGTATCAATTATAGTTGAGGAAAATAGGAAAAAAATCTGTGCTAAAATATCCTTCTATTCGTAATTAATCAGGTTTCTTTTCAGCAGCATGATTTTACTATTGCCTCTTACCCTACCATGTGTCAAATTTTAACTTACATAACAAAAAAATGTTGTTTTGAAATATGAGCTATTGGATATCTATAAACAGATGGCTATCTAATGTAAGTACAGTTGTGTGTGCTGTATGAATAATCTCTTAAGTTTCACTGGAGATTATAAACATTTGGCTTCTTGTTAACTAAAACATGAAATATAGGATGTGCTTACATACAGGGTATTTATTCAGTGTTTTCATAGCTTTCATGTATCACTGAGAGTAGGATGTGGGCCACTTTTCATACAGAGAAGCATCTTCTCATCTACCTAATCATCCAGCATAGAAATACGTTAAAAAAAAAAAAAAAAAAAAAAAAAAAAAAAAAAACCTTCCAAGCACAAATTTCTAGAACACGTTTGGTCAGCAAATCTGCTATGTAGTTTCATGAAAATGAATTCCGCTGAAAAATATCTTGTGGTTTCCTTTTGCAGAAATACAAAAAAAAAAAAAAATATGGCATTGCCAGAGTTGTATTAACCATGTATACTTATGAATCCTGTTTTTAAATGTAATTAGGAACACTGAAGCAATTTTTTAGAATAGCATTTAATGTAAATAGAGTCTAAAATTACAACATTCCTAATGGTTTGGCTAGATATATTATTTTATTGACTTTATGATATCTTCAAAAAATTAAACTTGGGTTCCAGTTGAATTCACTGCAGGTAAGAATATTCAAATGGGTCCTTATTAAATGTTTCTTGTTTGCATTTATTCCATCATTATTATTTTTTCTTATTAATCATTAGCTTCAAATGACTTTTTTTATCATTTTCTTTTTCAAAATATTTGCAAGCCTCTCCAATGTCTTGGTTTGCGTACATAATAAAAACATACGATAGAACTTGTTTAGTTAACTTTACCTTTTCATCCTTGTACTAACCTCTGAGTTAACTGAAATTCCTCCAAAAGTATTGAAAAGCCAAATGAAAGGAATAGTCATAAGCATTTGCTCTCAAAGATCAGGAAGAAACTTGTTCTAAATGAGTTGTCTAGATATCTCTGTCTTGGGAGCAACTATGGAATGTCCTGCTGGGTCAGGGAACTCAGTTAAAAAACATGTGACTGCCTAAAGTACGAGGATTTGGAGGCAAGAAATTTAGATTCTAGTTACTTTACCTATGAAATGGGGTTTATACTATTTTCTCTATCAAATAACAGAGTTATCATATGCAAGATAATACATTTGAAAGTGTTTTGTAAATACTTGTTAAGTAGTACATACTATTGAAAGAAAATAGCAGCTGCGTTAAATTTTTCCTATTTCTTGATGTGCATTAGGCACATATAATTTCATTTCATTCTTACCATAACTCTATGGTGGATAAATTCTCAATATTATTTTGATACTGAGGAATAGAAGCTTAAAAGTGGTTAGGTAACTGTCCCAAGCTCGCACAATCAGAGATGGTGGAGCTGGCATGTGAATGCAGGTATATCCATTATACCGGACTGCCTCCATTGTGGAAGTATTAGGCATTTTTAAAATTAACAGTAAACAGTGAAAGCATAATTAACGTATGTCTAAATTGTATTGTACATTTAATAGTCTGGTGTTTGTTTATTTGTTTGTTTGTTTTGAGACTGGGTCTTACTCTGTTGCCCAAGCTGTAGTGCAGTGGGACGATCTTGGCTCACTGCAACCTCCTCTTTCCGCCTCAGCCTCTGGAATAGCTGGGACTACAGGTGTGCACCACTGTGCTCTGGTAATTTTTGTATTTTTACTAGAGATGGGGTTTCCTCACTTTGCCCAGGCTGGTCTCAAACTCCTGGGCTCAAGCAATTCACCCACCTCGGCCTCTGAAAGTGCTGCGATTAGAGACGTGAGCCACCATGCCTGGCCTATTCTGTTCTTAAGTAGTTTATTTTTCAGTACACCTGTCAAAAATTTTTGAACAAATTGAGAGAGTATAAACATGCTTAGCAATATTTTGAGGATATTCTTGTCATAGTCTCAAATATAGACAAGGGCATAAAAAATAACTAGAAGAGAAAGAGAAAAAGAGAAATTGCTGAAAAAACATGGTGAAAAGAAATGTTGCTTTAGACAATAGTGTCAGGAATTAGCAATAATTTTCAAGGAAAAGAAAATGTTTCCAGGTAACGAGTCAATTAAAAGAAAGACATTCCAGTTGACTGATTCCACAGTGAATAATCTCCGAAAGTAAAGCACCAGAAGCATGCTGTGCCCATTAACACTGTGATCTACTGAACTTAACAAGGCTTTATATAACAAATGTAAAAAGGCTGCTTTATAGTTCATAAGACCTTATCATTTTAGTTATCATTTATACAAATCTTATTTCATTAAATTTATTCTCAAGTTGTACCAGGAACCTAGTTATTAGAACTGGAATCTGACTAAGGCTTAAGGGAAAGTATCTGATTTCTACTGAACAATTCCTACACACTAGGCAACTGAACTCACATACCTCATCTTATTTAAGATTCACAGCAGCCCCAAAGTAGATATTACTACTCCACTATTACTGATGAGGCTTAAAGATCTTTAATAGACTACAAGATAAAAAAATTTATATGGCTTAGAGCTAGTCCTTGAATCTGTTAAATCACTTATCTTTCTAAAGGTACAATATTGACTTATTCAGATAAGGTTATTCTTACCTGTCTATTTCAGCCTCATGAAAAGCACATTATGAAGCCATCGTCAAGTGATTTGAGCCAAAATTACAACCTAAGTGGTCCAAAGAGAATGATTGTTTATGGTTAAATTAGAATTACATCAAGCTTAAGTTACTTACTGCAGCCTCTTGTGTATTTAGCATTGAGTCTTCGGTATTTGCTTTACATCTATGTACATTCTGCTATAGAGCCAGATTGCCTAGTTTTAAAAATACAAGGTTATCCTCTTATTAGTTGTGTAATGAGAAATAGGAGGGTGGTGATGATGATAATGAAGAAGAAAAAGATAGAGATGATGGTGGTAAGAATAATAACAATATTAGAAGTCTTACAATGTATCAAGCACAAGGAAATTTTTGTTTCAAGAAGGACAAAACAAACCTCACAATTTTTTGGGAAAGGTGATGGCAGTGGCAGAGAGAATATCCTAAGAGACAAAAGAATGTAAGAACTCAAGTATGGTCCAAGTTTACTGAGGAGGTTTTTTTGTTTTTGTTTTTGTTTTTTTATACTTTAAGTTCTAGGGTACATGTGCACAATGTGCAGGTTTGTTACACATGCATACATGTGCCATGTCGGTGTGCTGCACCCATTAAATCATCATTTAAATTAGTTATATCTCCTAATGCTGTCCCTCCCCCTTTCCACCACCCCATGACAGGCCTCGGTATGTAATGTTCCCCTTCCTGTGTCCAAGCGTTCTCATTGTTCAGTTCCCACCTATGAGTGAGAACATGCGGTGTTTGGTTTTTTGTCCTTGCAATAGTTTGCTGAGAATGATGGTTTCCAGCTTCGTCCATGTCCCTACAAAGGACATGAACTCATCCTTTTTTATGGCTGCATAGTATTCCATTGTGTATATGTGCCACGTTTTCTTAATCCAGTCTATCATTGATGGACGTTTGGGTTGGTTCCAAGTGTTTGCTATTGTGAATAGTGCCGCAATGAACATAAGTGTGCATGTGTCTTTATAGCAGCATGATTTATAATCCTTTGGGTATATACCCAGTAATGGGATGGCTGGGTCAAATGGTATTTCTAGTTCTAGATCCTTGAGGAATCACTGCACTGTCTTCTACAATGGTTAGACTAGTTTACAGTCCCACCAACAGTGTAAAAGTGTTCCTTTTTCTCCACATCCTCTCCAGCTCATGTTGTTTTCTGACTTTTTAATGATTGCCATTCTAACTGGTGTGAGATGGTGTCTCATTGTGGTTTTGATTTGCATTTCTCTGATGGCCAGTGATGATAAGCATTTTTTCATGTGTTTTTTGGCTGCATATAGTCTTCTTTTGAGAAGTGTCTGTTCATATTCTTTGCCCACTTTTTGATGGGGTTGTTTTTTTCTTGTAAATTTGTTTGAGTTCTTTATAGATTCTGGATATTAGCCCTTTGTCAGATGAGTAGATTGCAAAAATTTTCTCCCATTCTGCAGGTTGCCTGTTCACTCTGATGGTGGTTTCTCTTGCTGTGCAGAAGCTCTTGAGTTTAATTAGATCCCATTTGTCAATTTTGGCTTTTGTTGCCATTGCTTTTGGTGTTTTAGACATGAAGTCCTTGCCCATGCCTATGTGTTGAATGGTATTCCCTAGGTTTTCTTCTAGGGTTTTTATGGTTTTATGTCTAACATTTAAGTCTTTACTCCATCTTGAATTAATTTTTGTATAAGGTATAAGGAAAGGATCCATTTTCAGCTTTTTACATATGGCTAACCAGTTTTCCCAACACCATGTATTAAATAGAGGTTTTAGAATAGAAAGAAAGATCTGTGTAACAGAAAATGTCTTTCACTCATACTCCTCTCCCAATATGTCTCCATTAATCCTACCCTGAAAGGAAAACTTTCCATGAAATGCAAGTCAAATTGAGTACTCTGTATCACTATGTGATGTATTGTGTATTCATGTAACATTTAGTTGCAAATAATCTACACGGAGCTTAATCACACAGGGTAAAGCAATGGAATGGTGCATGGTTAGGAAACACAGTTAGAACTCAGGAGGGACAGAAACCAGGAATTCTAGTGTGAAGAATGAGTTTATTAGGTCCTTATTCACAGTGATACCTTGTCTCTTATCTCTTGTATTTCTCTTATTATTTTTTCACTCTCTGTAGACAGTTAATTTTAATATCTCTGTGAATATTACTAAAAGGTAATTCTAGCTCCAGATTTACAGAATTTCATATATAAATTTAACAGAGAGGGTTTTTTTTCCTCTGTTCAGTCTATATGAATAAACTGTCTGCTGTACCTTTTTATATTGCTTTATGTGTTTCATGAATATACTGCTACCTCACCTGTGCTTTTTCTGTCACTCTCACCAGATTAGAAGCTCAAAGAGAGCACATTTTCTGTTTTGTTCCTCAGTGTCCACTATAGACCTTATGAAGGATTAACTATCCAGTACATATATGTTGAAAGAATGCTGGATAAATCTCAGACTGACTTATGAACTAGTTAAATAGATATTATCAGGAGAGTTTTGTGTGTGAGAGAGAGACAGAACATATAAGAGCTTCCAGAAAATAGTTTCTGGAAGTAAACATTGCTAACAAGGGAACAATAGCCTGAATGACTGTCCTCCTTTTCAGACTCAAAAGGATCATTATCACAAACCATAATTAGTTTCTTCTCTGTAAATTAAGATTCTCTCTATTCTCACTCACTGCATTTCCTGGAAGAATATTCAGAAAAAATATTTAGGTGAAGTGTCGGAGTGCTCAGCTAAGCCCAATCTTGACCCAATGATACATGATAGATATAAATATGGCTAGGTATAGATTTATATAGATATCAATAATATAATTGTATATATCATAAAATTCATTTGTTGTTTATGACATAGCAAATACTAACCCACGTAATTTACATATATTTTCTTACCCAGTGTACACACCAACTTTATGATGCGAATGTTGTTAATAAAAAGCCAATTTCGTAAGTGAGAAACAGACATTTGGTACAAGGATTTGGTACGTTGGTTGACGATTTTCATTTGGGTACTCTTAAAGCTCATACCCTTAGCCAGGACTCTATGCTGCCTCATTACTATTTCTGGGCAATTTCAGGGCGTTGGTTAAGTCCCAGTTGATCCACTCAAGTTTTTACAATTTCATGAACCTTCATTTTATACTCCATCTTCCGTCCCACATAGAATTACCTCATATCCATTAAGCTTCCACCTAAATTTCAATTTTATATAAACACTTGTTTTTAACTCATACTACAGTGCTACACGTGGATCCCATACCTCCTCAAAAATAAACAAACCTAGGTTGTTGATATTTCTATGCACCTCATAAAAATTTTGCTCTATTCTAAATTGAGCAGGGTAGAATTTCTTAATGCAGCTATAAAATAATTTTTGTAATTTCCCCTCATGTTTTCTGTGTTTTTCCTCAGTTTTATTGCTTTACCATGAATTTATGAAACATTCTTACAAGCTTATTACTATGAAGTTCTCTTTGTTAATTCACCTGATTAAAGCCTTTCTAATTTTAAGAGTGGCATAATGTAATCTTTTAAGAGTGGGTAATCTTTTAAGAGTGGCATAATATAATCTTTTTAAAAAGTCCTTCCTTTCTCCCTTCATTGTTTTTCTTATTTTCTTGTTTGTTTTGTAAACACATTGTCTTCTAAAATGGTCTCTTTATTCTTTTGGTCATTTTTTTGGAGCACGTCAGATATTAAGTACCAGGATTGGGAGTTAAACAGAGCTATATTTAAATTTTGGGCACCACCAATTGTTAAATGAATAAACCCCTTAATCTCCCAAAATGACAATAACACTACATTCCTTGTGGTTGTTATGTAGAGTAAATAAGATAATATAATTATTCATGCCTTCTGCTCTTGAAAGGTCTCCACAATTGCATTTTATAATTCTCTGTGACAAAACGCCCTCATAACTCAGTGAGATCAGCACGTTTTCTCAGATACCCCTTCTGCTTGTGATTTTCTGCCTTGGGTGACCTATTTTTTGTGGATATAGAAAAAATAGTCTGCTCTAAGTTGCCAAATATCTCATCATAGTGGGCTTGCATGAATGTGTCTGTGTGTGTGTGTGTGTGTGTGTGTGTGTGTGTGTGATCAGTAGTTTTCAGTTTCAATATAGATTACCTAAGGATTCTAAGAGTATGGAAAAAATGTGACCAAAGAGAATATGATACAATTAAGTACTGCAGAGACTGAGAGATTAAGACTGAGCTGGGGGCCCAGGATGCTAATTTCAAGTCATAATTCTTCTTTGACTACCTGTGTCATCTTGAGCAAGTTACTTAATCTCTCTGTAACTTAGTTTTCTCATACATAAAATGATAATAAAAGTATCTCATAGGGATTATTGTGAGTATTGAGGATAAATTTATATAAAGGGCTCAGTTAGTATTAGCTGTTATTGTTATAACCCTAGCATATTTCTTTCTCAGCCTTTTGGCTGTTGCAACTACATATGGGTATTGGTGATGTCCTAAAATCATTTTCTTGGTGACACTGCAGTTTTTGCAGTTTGGGTTTGTTTACAAGAGATAGTCCAATGACAAATATAGAAAGCTCAGGAGTCAGGGTGCTTTGATTTACACTATCACCTAGTAACTGAGTGATCTTGGGCAAGTTGCCTCTCTAAGATTAATTTCCTCATGGGTAAAATGAGCATACCTGTCTCAAAGGGTGGATGATCAACTGAGATAATACATTTAAAGTACTTAGCACGGTGCCTGGTGAACAGAATTCTATACCTGAGTCAATGTTTGTCATTGCTGCTCCTGCTGCTATTTCTATAATATATTGTTTAAATCACTTTGTTGTGAAATAGATAATAATCATAATTAGAAGCCCTTGTAAAAAACAAAACAAAACAAACAAAAAGCCATGTGGTGCCCTTCCTGCAGCAAAACAAAAACAAAAAAAAAACTGAACAACAGACTTTCTATCACTTACAATGGTTTCTTTCTCTTTCCTATTCTGAAAATTCCACCAGCTAGAAATCGTTTTGAATAGCAAGTCTTCGCTTTTCAAATAAGGTATCTTTCTGAATAGAGAGAGTATTGGCCTTCGATACTCATATAAATTAATTCAATCAACTTTCTTTCCTTTTCAGTTTTGTTGAGATTAACATCACTGAGAAATGGACCTATTCATTGGGGGAGTAAAGAAGTACGATTGCTAGATCTTGGATTACTCTGGTGAAATGTATCAATCACTCCCCTATAAGTTTATGGCATCATTAAATTTCTGGGAATTTGGAAGCATAGAAGGAAAAGGACAGTTACAGAAACTGGTAATATTTTCTAGGATGAGTTTATGCCCAGGAAACAAACAAACAAAAAATCTGTTTCACCTTTTACTGTTATTACCTTTATTAACCAAGAATAGAAAAGCAAGGAGTAATGCAAAGAGAGAGAAGGAATTACAGAAGGGGCAATATATTGAAGAAGAAAATAAAGGATGGGACTTGGAGCACTACAAGTGTGATAAACCTTTTGTAGAAAAAAAGTGCACTTCCTCGTTTTAAATTGATTGAAGATGAGTAAAATGGGGGAAATGGAAATAAGTTTGTGATGGGAAGATGAGAATATTTGTGTGTGTTAGACTGATTTTCTCAATGAAAGTGGAGAAAATATCGGAGGAAGCATAGGAGATTTGGGGAGCAAAGAAGAGACAAAATAATCTAATTAGGTAGTAATTGCCAAACCTTTTCTTTAAAGGACCAGATGACAAACGTTTTCAGTTTTGCGGGCCATGCAATCTCTGTTCCAACTCCTCAACTCTGCCATTGTAGGGTGTGATTAATTTTATGTCAACTCTACTGGGCTAAGGGATTCCCAGGCAGCTGCTAAAACATTATTTCTGGGTGTCTTTGTGAGGATGTTTCCAGAAGAGATTAGCATTTGGATTGGTGAGATGATTAAAGCAGATGGCCCTCCACAGTGTGAGAAAGCCCAAATAGATAAAAATGCAGAAGTGATAACTCAGTGGGGTTTTAATTTGCTTATCTCTGATGATTAGTTTTTAAAGTGTTTCCTTTATGTACCTTTTGGCCATTTCTTTATCTTCTTCTGAGAAATGCCTATTCAGGTCTTTCACCTATTTTTCAACTGGGTTATATATTTTCTTGATATTCAGTTGTTTGAGTTGCTTATATATTTTGGATATCAACTCCTTTTCCGATGTTGAACTCACAGAAGTAGGCAGTAGAATGATGGTTACCAGAGGCAGGGGATGGGGGAGTTGAGATAATGTTAGTCAAAGGATACAAAATTTCAGGTGGATAGAATAAATAAGTTCAAGAGACCTGTTGCGCATCTGTGTGCAACTATAGTTAATAACAGTGTATAGTATGGTTGAAAACTGCTAAGATAGTATTTTTTCAAGTGTTCTCACCATACAAAAATGATGAGTATGTGCAATAGTGTATATGTTAATTAGCTTGATTTAGCTATTCCACAATGTATACATATTTCAAAACATTTTGTATGTGACAATATGTACAATTTTTGTAAATTAAAAAAAATGGCAGAGAAAGGCAAATTTGTTCTCACCCTTCGAACTGGGACATCCAACTTCTTTTGCCCCCGACAACATCAGCTTACCTGGTTCTTGGTGTGCCACCATTTTTTGTTGTTGTTTTTTTTTTTTTTTTGGTAGAGATGGGGTGCCATGTTGCCCAGGCTGGTCTCAAACTCCTGAGCTCAAGCAATTTGCCCACTTCATCCTCCCAAAGTGCTGGGATTACAGGTGTGAGGTATCACATCTGTCCTTAGCTATTCTTTATAATAAAAAATGTACAACATTTTTCTCCACCTAATAGTATTGTTTGCTTTCTTTCATCAAATTCCTTGTGATAGTTGTGGAATTGGTAGACATTTTAGAGTCTTTTAACAACTCTGGGTAATTTAGATAAACATTTTGTAGTTAATCTTTTCATTTTTATTTTGTGTTTTATGCTTCGGCGGGGGATTCAAGGGGCCAAGGGGCCAGTGATTATTTCATTGTTTTTGCTGGTTATTGTTGTCTACTTACTTGCTATGCTTACCTATAGCAAAGTTTAATCCATTAATAATATTCAACTTTTAAAGTTAGAAAAATTACATATATGCAATCTATTATTTCTGTCTCCGGCACTCCCTCACCTCTGCACATTTATTTTCAGGTGTTTTTTTCCCTGAGGAGAGTCAAATATTTTAACCAGAGTTGTAAGTAAAGTATGCTGCCTAGCCCCTTGTCATGGGGATGATTATGTAATTCACACCAGGCTACTTTGGGTGGTCGTAGAATGTTAAAACTGGAACTAAGAAAAACCAAGTTTTTGGATATCAAAACTAGAAATATGTCGAGTTTATGCTTGCAGTCTCATGAAGAAATCTTTGGTGAGGGAATTAAATTAGCATAGAGAACTTAGGACAAATGGGAGACAAATTTATAGAATCCTAATTGCATTTTATTTTGTTTTTAACAATCATTGAAGTTCCTTTATCCCCTGCTATGTTTCTTTGTGTTGCCTAAACTGGTTCTGATTGCGTTTCTGTGTCTCGTAATCAAAAGAGTGTCCTGGACCTTACCCTTAGACATTGAATTTATTCTTTTACAGTCACCCATACCATAAGCATTCAAGATTTCTATTGTCCAACTGAAAAGCCAATAAAGAAAAAATGTCAATGACAATCTCAGTGTCATTGGAGAATAAAACGCTATGGAGTTTTATTTTCATGTAAATGCTTGTGATAAAAAATAAAATATAGAGTGAAAAATCAAGTTTAGTAAGTGTATTTTCACTTTCTATTCCTTCTGGCCAGCAAATTGATTACTTTGTATTGTTTCTAAAATACTTACAAGCATAAATCCTAATTAAGAGTGTAGTTCTTCTATTGCTATGCTTAATTAAATGTAATGATTTCTTGAAATTGTGACACCATATCCCTGCTCTTATTTAATTCCAAATGGCAGAGTACACTAGATTGCAAGTATTTCTGCAACTGCCTAAGGATAGTGGTTAATTTTACTACTTTGACTAGTACTTTGATTGCTGCTGCTTTAATCAAGCTTCCCATCTACCTAAATCAGCTATTATATACTTAAGAATTGAACATTTTATACAAAACACTGTGGCTGTATTTTTATATGACTATATAGAGAATTGGAGACATATCATATAGTAGCAGCTCTGACAGTTGAACAACTTCAAAATCATGATCCATCATAAATAATTGCAAGGATTACATAGAATAATGGACATTTTATAGGCTTACAAGTGGCTGGTATTGCACTCCAGTCTCCTTTTAACTTTCCAGCATAAATAGCTGGTAAGGTGGTAACAAACAAATGTGTTTTTAATATCCAAAGTGTCAAAGTAAAACCCCAAGCTTAACAACCTCAGGGACACCCGAATGACATGGCTCTAAACATTCAGCAGAGTGAAAGCTTGAATAGGCATTGAATCAATCAGGACAGGTTATAGGCTTTAGTAACGAATGATCCAGAATTCTCAATAGCTTAAAATCATAAAGATTTATTTTGCACCCGTGGTACAAGAAGGATACCACATTACACATCAGGATAACAAAATAGCACATTGGAGTATAATACCAAGGGTTGGAAAGGATGTAAGGGGAGGGAAACTTCATACTCTACTCTCAGGAGTATTAATTGTTAAAGCTGTGGTAGAAAGCAGTCTGACATTATTTATTGAAATTAGATGCAGTTTTTACTCTGTGGTTCAGCAAATTGCCAAAGAAAATCTCCCAAAACCTACAAGAATGCACTAATAATTTTGAATAATAGGAAGGGAATAATATTTAGAGCATAATACTCTTTGTATATATTAAAGCATTTATTCCACAAATACACTGTATCTACACATATATGTAAGTATCTATATGAAACTGTGTACTATAGTTCTTATAGGAGGCCAGGAAATAGAAGTGATAATGAAAGGACATGAGCAAATTTAAACATAAATGTAAAATGTCCAGTGCTGGACTCATGATTTTTAAAAATGCTATGAATTGAGGTATAAAATTCACTAAATTGTTTTACCTGATATTAAATCCAAATTTTAAATAAGATGAGGAAGAAAGTGTCAAAATAATACCTACAAACATTTATTTTTGTTTTAACCATTTTTGGTCCATTGTGGCCAATCTACAGGAGTTCTGTAGTTTTGGATATAGCCATCATTGGCCAATATATTTTCTGCACCTAGAGAATTCATTGATCCATTTAATAATCAGCAATTTCATTTTTACTTTCTATTAGTCACCAGGATACAAAAATGAATAGAATTGTTACTTTTCCCTTATTATGCAGGGATAACATAACTCATGGAAAAAATAGAAAATATGATAATAAATGACCAACAAACTATAATGTGATATAGTAAATAATAAAATATCAGATTAGGGTGTGGTAAGAGACAAACAGAAAAATTAGAAATTGGGAAATTATGTTTGTGGTTGCAGTGCAGATGTGTGTACATTCGGGTACACATAACTTACTTCCATTGCTTCTGACTTAGCTGCTTTTCCATCAATCCATTTCTAAATAATTTATTGTGCTTTCATTTTTAATTTTATGTGGAAAATAATCGAATACATGCAATTAAAATTCAATATAAACATACAAAAACAGCAGTCTATGTGTTCCTGGCAGTTTTTCTTTAGACACATTAACATAACCTGTCATACACACATATACACACATACATCTTACATGCATTACACAGTTTTATAAACCCTCTTTTTAATTTAATGTATCACAAATAATCTCACCTCTAAAACATTATTTTTTGAGTTGTAAAGACATTTGATTCACAATGACTTTTTTTGACACCTGTGCATTTTTAAACCATTTTATTGAAGTATGATTGACATACAAAAAGCTGCACATTTTTAATGTTTACAACTTGATATGTTTGGAGTTAAGTCTGTACCTGTGAAATCATAACCATAACCAATGCTATAAATATAGCCATCATCTCAAAGGGTTTTCTGCTTCATATGTATTATTCTTTTTAAGAACATAAATATATTTGTGTGTAGTATCTGTGTACATAGCACCCAGTCAAGATAAAGAACTTACCATCTGCCCAGAAATTTACCTCCTGCTCTTAGCAATCATTATCTCGAGCTGCACCTGTCTGCTTCCCCTGACTCAGGCAACAACTGATCTGATTTTTATAACTCCAGATTACTTTTGTCTTCTCTAGACCTCTATTCAAATAAAATTAGAAAGGATTTATTCTTTAATGTTCAGCTTTTTCTTTTTTCTTTATTTTATTTTATTCTTCAGATGGAGTCTCCCTCTGTTGCCCAGGCTGGAGTGCAGTGGCACAACCTCGGCTCACTGCAACCTCCACCTCCCAGGTTCAAGCTATTCTCCTGTCTCAGCCTCCCTTTTAGCTGGGATTACAGGCGCCCGCCACCACACCCAGCTAATTTTTGTATTTTTATTAGAGACGGGGTTTCACCGTGTTGGCAAGGCTGGTCTCGCAATCCTTATTGTTGAGTAATATTTTTGTGTATATATATATATATATATATATATATTTTTTTTTTTTTTTTTTTTTTTTTTTTTTTTTTTTTTTTTTTTTTTTTTTTTTTTTTTTTTTTTTTTTTTGTATATATATATAAAAAAAAAAAAAAAAAAAAAAAAAAAAAAAAAAAAATATAATATATATATATCACAATTTGTAATCCTTTTGAGTTGTTTCCACTTTTGTGGCTGCTATGAATGAAGTTGTGAACATTTGGGAGGTTTTTTTATGAACTTATACAACATTATATTAATAGTTGTATTTTATTCCATTACAGCAATATACTTAAAATTGTATTTATTGCTGGGCATGGTGGCTCATGCCTCTAATCTCAGCACTTTGGGAGGCCGAGGTGGATGAATCACTTGAGGCCAGGAGTTCAAGACCAGCGTGGCCAACATGGTGAAACCCCATCTCTACTAAAAATACAAAAATTAGCTGGGTGTGGTGGCACACACCTGTAATCCCAGCTACTTGAGGCTGAGGCATGAGAATCGCTTGAACCCAGGAGGCAGAGGCTGAAGTGAGCAGGGATCACGTCACTGCACTCCAGCCTGGGTGACAGAGTGAAACTCTGTCTCAAAATAATAATAATAATTTAAAAATAAAATTTCATTTGTCCTATTTTAATTTTTTCTATAAAAACCAATTCTGGTACAGATGAACATGTTTTTATCAAAATATTTGCATAGTTACATAATTATTGAAAATAACTACCTAGAATTTTTACTGGTTGGTCAAGAATTTGGCTATATTGACAAATCTTGCTTTTAAATTATTGTACAGATTTAAATTTTTGCCTTTATTTTTTCACAAGTAAAAAGTAACTGAACTGCATAATTCCTTTTGTTTCTTTTCACTCTGTTTGAGTCAGCATGTGGAAATGTTATTTGGGAGGTATTATTGAGAGGAAACCTATGCCCAGTGTTCTTTTATTTGTATTAATTTATCACAATGATGAAATACTGTCAATGTTCGTTGAACCTCTTTATGTTTACACACACACACACACACACGCACAATCTTATATTGCATTCCCATTATGTGCATGTGTACATCTGTGTATGTAAACTTAAAGAATTAAAAAATTAAAAATAATGAAATCCCTTCTTATGCCTGTCTGTCTTTTATGGCTGTGTAGCATCCTTAAAACAGCTTCTTATTACGTTTAGGGAGTCCCTCTTCTGTACTGTGTGCAGTCTACATGAATTGGTCAAGATCTTAGGCCTAACTCCCCTTGAATTAATGAAACATGCAAGCATTACAAGTTAGATATGTACTCTGTAAGTAGATGTTGTATCAGAAATTAGAGACACAAGTAAACAGGAACCTCACCAAAATCACTTCTGACATAGCAGCAGCATCTCCACTGTCAGGTGTCACTGAGGTTAATGTTGCAAACATGCTGTTTATATTCAGCAAATGCAGTGAGGGTATCTGCAATGTGAGCAGTATTGTGGCATCATTTTTGTCTTAGATCTGAACATTTTCAAGTTCACCCCCAATTTCTTGGAGCTACAAAATATTATTTTAATAAATATAACTGCTCTATAAACTCCATACTATATTTCATTTGCTTTAAACTAAAAACACCTACAGATAAATACAGTAAGCCTGAGCATAATCACTGGTTTTTTAAGTCCATTGTTTTTCCATTTCTGTCCATTTTTTTCTTGACTTTTTTTTCTTTTAGTTCTCTTATTATGGATAGTAATCTATTCTGTAACAAATATAGGGAATATTTTCTCTAAGTCTGTTGATATTATAATTTGATTATTTTCTTAGTTAGAATATAAAATTCTATAAAGTACTTGCATACTTTAAGTCAGATTTAAAATTATGCATATTGGCCAAATTCTCTCCATTCTCCATGTGTGATTTTCCCTGTTCCCTTTCAACCTTATTATCTTTCTCCACTAGTTAATCCTTAAATGTTAAAGAAAGTCTTAAAATAAGACCTTTGTGGGAGCAGACTAGTTTTTCCTCTGTAGCTCTGAAATCTACAATTATCATTCTAGCTTTATATAACTATTCAGTCACCTAGGAGAATCACTTCTCATATAACTCTCCTCTGATGAATTATTAAAAGTGACTGATGTTTACATGAATGTTTTAAAAATTATTACATAAATTTCTGTTTTGGGGGGCTTATAAAAGTTTTGTGATATAGTCAAGGATAAAATTATTATATTAATTTTTAAAATGATACCATAAAATTTTAAGATAAAATAAAGTTTATATGGTTTTGAAATGAATGTCAATTTTTTATAACATTATTTTTTCCTCTTACATTTCCTATCATATGATGTACAATTTTAATTTCTCCATTACATAGCTCTCTTGATTAAGGTGGTATCTCACAGGACTCCCATTGTAAAGGTACTTGGTTTCTCTTTTTTTGTAGAAAAATATATTTTATTTTATTTTTAAATTATTTTTACAAAATTATACACATAAAGGGTATATATTTGATATTTTGATACAAGTATACAATGTATTTTAGACTACATAAATATTTTTCATAAAAAATATTTTTATATTTTCATAAAGCTTTCAAATTATTTATATTTTATATAAGTATGGACTTACAGATTTTCACATTATTCAAATAATATAAACTTCTATTATCGTAACTTATTTTTACGCATAAGTTGGCCAGTGGGACCAGCTTTCAGCTGGCTTCTGTATCCCTTTTTATATGTTTCCATTAGTTTTTAAACCTTTCTAAGTTTCCTGGTACAGCCCTAAGTTTCAGTCTCATCTTGTCATTTAGCATCCATAGCCCTGAAAATAGCCATTTCTCTCATGAGCCTTAGTTTCTTCTGGTGGAGAGTGGTAATTCAAAAGCAAGATCTTCACATAATAATTGTTTGTTACTATTGAGGTACCACAGCTCCAATGGTCTCTTAGTGGGCACAGCTATGGTATATATGTTTGCATGTGTCTGTGTACAGATTTATACATTTACATCTGTATTTTTCTCTACCTATCTGTCACGTATTGATCTTCCATGTATCTATCATTCATCTGCATATGCAATACCATGAATTCATACCAAAACTCAAATTCCAAATCCAATCATGCACAGTTCATTTTTATTTTCTCCCTTTTCATATTTGTAATTTCTTTCTCTGATAGAAAGTGATTCCCATTATTACACACACACACACACACACACACACACACACACACACACACAGAGATTCAATCCCTTTGTATGAAACTGATCCTTCTTTGCTATGACTTCCTCCAATCCTCATACACACAAGCAGACATCCTCTTCAACACACTCGTGTTTGAACACTTTATGAGGAATAGTGCCATGCATAGACACTACTGTTTACCACTCAAGTTAACATTCTTCCTTGGGCTTTCTTCTACATGAATGACATCTCTCTAGAGTCAGGCTTTGATACTGTACCAATTCAGCATCACATCCCACCTTCCACCACATGGACATCTTCAATTTACATAGGCTCTGATATTCTATTATAGGCCACCAAGACTTCCACCATTCTTCATGCGAAACTCTAACTTACAAGCTATCAAACTAAATTTTTCAAGAAGGGAAAAAAAGGCAAAGAGAAGAGAGAAGAGAAAGAGGAAAGGAATAGATGCTACATCTTCACATTGCAAAAGACCTTAATGGTATGCTAAACAACAACTTTGCAATAGTTTATTTAATTGCTTTGGATTTTGTCTTCAAAATCACTGTATCTTAGAGAGTTAAGTGACTTGTGCTTTAGAACTTCCATTTTTTGAGTTTTCAATAAGAATGGATCCAATTATAGAGACTACAGTTAAGGACTAAGTTTGACCTGTGTAGTGAAATTGTCTGCAAAACAGGAACACAAGAATTATAGCTGTAATAATAGAGCGATTTTTAATGTTGCCGAGAAATTAAAATATAACTTTAAAGTAGACACTACCCATATTTCACAGAAGGGCTCTAAGATTAGAGTTAGAACAGCATAATAATACATCCATGCTAAAATAATAAAAATGTTGCTGTTAAATAAATAGAAGAGTGGAAATAACTGTTACATCTACTAGAAAAAACAATATTAAAGAAAATAAACAAGACTAAAACTATAAACATATGAAGCTTTAAGCATAAATCTCACTAAGGAGTGACAAGTGAGTGATGGTTATCAATTCAAAGCTGAGCATTTAGCAGCCATCTGAATTCATTTCAGGCTTAAAAATGCTTTGTGTTCTTGTGTGATTCAGATTTTTAAATTATCTTTTACATCAGCAGCTGTGTCAGTCCAACAGGAAGCAGATGCTGAGTAGGAGGTAGCAGTATAAACAATTTATTTGGGAATAACACCAGTGAAAGATAAATGGGGAAGGAAGCAGAATTGAGCAGGATAAATCCTCTATCCTCTCGGACACCTGTGAAAGCAAAGGGACATGGAGCAGGACTGGACAGGGCTTCATACCATGATACAGATGCGAAAGAGTAGCAGATAACCCAATGAGAGCCCTGGATCAAAGATGGCCCATTAAAGGATGCCCATATTGCCATAGTTTGATGCCAACACTTGGCTGGAGCCTGCCAATAAAGGAATTGTTTTCAGCTCATAAACTGGGGCTTACCTGGAAGGATGGAGCCACTCAGCAAACTGCATTCTTCTCAGCTAATCAGGAATTTCTCTCTTGAAGGGCACTCCAAGTGTTGCATCTCCATGGCTACCACAACAGGATAATTTTATCTGAAAAAGACTTTAAAAAGTAATTCTATCAATGCAACAATTTATTCCTCTAATTCATTCAGCATTTATCTAATGTCAAGCTTTCAGGAGACTATGATAAATACAAACTAGTTATTTCTCTCAAGGAGCTTAAGACATGATGGTAGGAAATAACAGTTAAATAGCAATGAAAATGAAATGTGACAGGTGTTATAATAAGAATATTCTAGAAGAAAAAGGATTGAGACCCTAACCAAGCCTGCAGGCATTCCCAGCACTTTCTAGCGCATGAGCAGATAAACTGAAGTCTAAAACAAGCAATAATTGTTTAAGGAAAGATGAGTTGGAAAAGTAGGTGCAGAAATCAATATTTTAGAGTAAATATCGTCTTTGAATTTGGTTTATTTATATAAGTATATCAAATGTCTTGCTTTGTCTCTTGTTGAGAGAAGAGAAATAGTCACAAAATTTAAGAATACTGCTTAAGAGTCAGGAGACTATGGAGAAGTATTCTTATTTCCAGATCAACTTTTGAGTAAGAAGAAAAGAACTTTTTTTTATTGTTTGTAACTATTTAATGCTATATGCATCACAGGTACCAAGGTAGTTAGTAAATTTGAACAACTACGTAAGGAGTATGACAAAATATACAGGTATAACAACAAATTTTAGTGCTAAAGGTAAATATTGAAAGGGTGTGGAAAGCTATAGCATCTATTATATGAAGAGGAGCCATAGAAAAATGAATACCAAAGGATGACTCGGTAATATCAAAAATTACATTAATGTAACTTTCCATTTAAACATAATTTTAAAACTTAAGAGCAGAAAAACTTAGTTTAAAAATAAAATTTTGAAATCAAAACCTTTGAGTGAAACAAAAATTTCATTTAAATATGTTCACAATCATTGCCATCATTTATATATATATAATATATATAATACATATATAATACATATATAATATATATAATATATAATACATACATAATACATATATAATATATAATACATATATAATATATAATACATATATAATATATATATAATGCATATATAATACATATATATTATATATATAATACATATATAATACATATATATATATGGAGAGAGAGAGAGAGACAAAGAGAGACAGAGACAGAGGGAGACAGAGAGAGAGAGAGAGAGTGAGTGTGTTTCACTCCCATCGCCGAGGCTTTAGTGCAGTGGCACGATCTCGGCTCACTGCAACCTCCTTTGCCTTCCCGGCTCAAGTGTTCTCCTGTTTCAGCCTCGTGAGTAGCTGGGACTATAGGCCGGTGCCACCACTGCCTGGCTAATTTTTGTATTTCTTGTAGAGACAGGGTTTCATGATGTTGCCCAGGCTGGTCTGGAACTTCTGAGCTCAAGCAATCCGCCTGCCTCGGCCTCTCAAAGTGCTGGGATTATAGGCATGAGCCACTGCATTTTTCATAGCTTGAAAAATTAACTCCACTGAACAAGTGAGAAAGAACACATTCTCATTTAATATAAAACTTTCAAGCTCCTGGAGAAAATGCTTCAAAATTATTTTATGAAGCATTTATCCAGCTTATTATTTTAAAGTTAGTGGTGAAAACAAAACTATCTTCTCATCTTATTTGTGTGAACCCTGAGGGAGCCAATCTCTCAAGCTGAATCCTGAATGGGCTAAATTCAACCTGGACCTAAGTGGCCATTTACTGATTGGAGGTCCCCCACACATACCTTGAGGTACTGGAAAACCCATGTCTCCTTAATTTTGGGATTTCTTAGCTTCCTGTTCCTGTTTATGCCACCTAAAGCAACCAGTAGACTGTGATCTGTGTCTAAAATCAGAACTCAGCAAGAATTAACCAATTAGAACTAAGTAAGTTTGAATCCTTCATTTGCATAGGCAGGCCTTAAGTAGGAACCCTGGGCCAGAACTTTCTCTATAAATGATAAATCCTTCCTTTATTGTCTGGAACACACCTCGTTTTATACCAAAGGCTGCATCTCCCTGGTTTGCAAACTGCTCCATCTAATCTCTTTTCTTTAAATTATTTTTCAGAGAATTTTTATTTACACTTGTAAATAAAGATTTTTGAAAGACCAACCTATAAATATTAGGCAGATATTCTCATTTCTATTTGAAAAACTGGATTTATTCCAGCAATACAGGCATGAAGATTTGGAAATTATGTTAAACTGTTATTCTTCCTTATATATTCTTAAACTAAATAGGGAGGAAAGCAGAAACATAAATTTTAGGAAGACACTTTGATTGACTTTTGGTCTAAAATTTGAAGGCCCTTGAGGTATTACAAATAAGAAAGAGTAAAATAAATAAAAAGCTAAATATTTATGCATATTATTATAATTATAACATGGGATTTGTCACCTGATAACTTGATCACAATGCACAAAGGTAATTTGAACAATGAAAAGAGATAATAGTAGGAATAGGGGTTATTCAAATAGCAATAAACCTAGGGAGACACATAATTATTGAAAAATTCACTGTGACAGGTCATTTCTGAATATAATTAAAATTATGATTTTTAGTTTAAAATCTTTAGAGAGTTATAAAAACATCATTTATTGGCTGTGTTTTGAGTAAATAAAAATTGTATGTGCCTCGTCTCTCAAATGTCTTGCTTCATCTCTTGCTGAGAGAAGAGAAATAGCAGTCACAAAAGTTAAGAATACTGCTTAAGAATCAGGAGACTATGGAGAAGTATACTTATGTCTAGATCTACTTTTGAGTAAGAAGAAAATAACTTTTTAACACAAATATTAGTGCTAAAGGTAAATATTGAAAAGGTCTGGAAAGCCATAGTATCTATTATATGAAGAGGAGCCATAGAAAAATGAATATCAAATGATAATGCAGTAATATGAATTTTATTTTCCATTTAATATATAAATATAATTTTCCATTTAAACATAATTAATTTTAAAACTTAAGAGTAGAAAAACTTAATTTGTTTAAAAATAAAATTTTGAAATCAAAACGTTTGAGTGAAACAAAAATTCCATTTAAATGTGTTCACTATCATTGCCATAATTTATAAATTTATGCTCCAGATAATATAATAAATTATGAAAAGTAATGAACTATAATTTACAAGAAGTGGCAATTTAATTATGACTTTAAGATAACATTATCTGCTTTCAATTACACTATCAGACATAAAAGCAAAATGAGTAGTTACAAAATAAATGTACAAAATCTAGTTTTCTTATATATCTAAATTATCTTATAGAAAATGCAAGCAAAAGCAAGACCCAAATTATAATAAAAATAAATCTAATAAACATCATCATAAAAACTAACAAGTACCTTGAATCACCTGTATAAAGGAAGCTACACCACTTCTTTATAGACACAAATAGGATCTCATTGATTAATATTGTATTTCCTAGTGAGAAATTCAACAAGATGTCAATTCTGTGCACAGGAATCTAATTGATAAGTGAATCTAATTCTGATGTAATAATAAATATATATTTTATAAAACTCGAAAATAATTTTAGATTCAGCAAGAAGAATAAACCTTTGACTACAATCATTTTTGGCCAAGAAAAGTTCTATCAAAAGAAACTCATTCCACAAAGAAATAAAATATTGCAACAGTATAATAATGAAAAGGTTTTGGTTCTGGAGCACAGATGAGTAGGCTGCATGATGGAATAGAATTGTGAGTACCGAGAGTTATAGACATGTATAGGAAATTATTTTTAATATTTTAATTTCAGAGCAGCAGGAGGAGGAAGTACTTTTTAAATAAACCATACTGCAACAACATAATCTTTTGGGTTAATAAAATGAACCTAGCTACGTTTCTGTTCCTGAACAGCCTCAGACTATGTTCAAATCACTGAAATACAGTAAAATGAAATAATGGCAGACATGTCAAAACTATCACTTCAGAGTAATTCAGGTTAAGAGCAACAGATGATCTCATGAATTACTGGCAGGAGATTAGCTGAAAGGCAGGCACAACCAGGAGACTGCCTAGTTTTCCTTTGTTAGTCACAACATACACAAGGCTTAAGCTGAATATTGGTAAATAATTGCACACCAAAGAAACTGACTCCTAAAGAGGGCTGTCAGTGGGAGAATATGGATCAAACAGTGAAAAATGATAAAATATGTCCAGGATTTTGTTTTGTTTTGCTTTTGAAAAACTTCAAGCATCTTTACCTAGATATTTTTAAAAATGTTATCTAATGTAGAGTAACCTTTCTGGTCAAACTGAAAATATGAGTGTTCACTGTCCAAAAATTATTATTCACATTTTATTATGGTTGAGAGATGTCCATCTACTCCTCATGAATTTCTCTCATAATTTAGTATTGACATTCCATAATCTGTAAATTGTAAAATTTATTATTTGTAGCATTCTGCTCAGCTTTTCCAGGTCAACAAGCACATACCGCTTTATGTCCAGAAAAAAAAATATTAAAAGATAATTTTAGCAAAATCATGAAAAATGGATTTGAAGAAAGAGAATAAATGCAAGGTGCACAAGTGAAAAAATTGCTTATTATTAGAAATGATAAATGATAAGAAATCAACTAACGAAATTATACAAGGAAAAATTATGATACATTAGAACAATGTTTTAAAGATACAAATGGTATCTATAATTCAAAGAAAGGTACATAATTTAAAATGCTCTTTCAATTTGATGATATTTCTAAAATCATCTGTAGGTTTAGGTAAATTTAGTTATGTTTCAAGGATATTAAATTTTTATACAATTCCTCTTCTATTTAACAGTACTAGTAGGAATGCATTTAAAATATTAGCGTACTTTTTTATTTTGCTTATAGTTGACACATAGCTGTACATGTGTATGGGATACAGTGTGACGTCTAAATACATGTATACATTGTATGATGATTAAATCAAGGTAGTTAGTGTATCCATCACCTCTACCTTTACCATTTCTGTGTGATAATAACTTTCAACATCCTCTTTCTCTAGTTGTCTTGAAATATGTAGTAGATTGTTATTGGGTACAGTCACCCTACTATGTAGTAAAACTCCAGAGTTTATTCTTCCTATCTAACTGTAACTTTGTACCCTTTGACCAACCTCTCTCCATCCTTCCTTCTTTAACATGGGGAAGCTACTATTTTACTCTCTACTTCTATAAAATGAATGTTTTCAGGTTCCACATCTAGGTGAGAACATGCAGTATTTGTCTTTCTGTGTCTGGCTTATTTCACTTAATATTATGTCTCCAGGTTCATCCACCTCACCACGAATGACAGGATTTCATTCTTCTTTTAAGGCTGAGCAGTATTCCATTGTATATATATATATATATCACATTTTATCCATCCATCAGTTGATGTATGTGTATGTTGATTCTTTCACTATTGATAGTAGTACTGCAATAAACATAGGAATGCAGATATCTCTTCTATATACTGATTTCAATTCTTTTGAATGCATTCCAAGCGGTGGCATTACTGGATAATGTAGTAGCTTTATTTTAAGTATTTTAAGGAAATTTCATACTGTTTTCCACAATGGCTATATTAATTTACATTCTTTCCAACAGTGTACAACCATTCCCTGTTCTCCTTATCCTCACCAGCATTTGTGACTTTCTGTCTTTTTGATAATAGCTCTTCTAACTGAGGTAGGTTGATATCTCATTGTGTCTTTGATTTAAATTTCCCTGACGATTAGTGATGTTAAAGATTTGGTCATATTCCTGCTTGTTATTTGTATCTGCACTTCTACATTTGTTGCAGCACTGTTTACAATAGCTAAGATTTAAAAGCAACCTCAGTGTTCATCAATAAATGAATAGATAAAGAAAATGTGGAACATATACACAATGGAGTGCTATTCAGCTATAAAAAAAATGAGATCCAGTAGTTTACAGCAACATGGATGGAAAAAGAGATCATTATGTTAAGTGAAATAAGCCAGGCAGAGAAAGAAAAATACCACAGGTTCTCACTTATTTGTGAAATCTAAATGTCAAAATAATTGAACTCATGGACGCAGTAGAAGGATGGCTACCAAAGTCTGAGAAGGTTATTGGAGGGGTGAGAGTGAGGGGGAGGTGAGATGGATGATGGGCACAAAAAAGTAGTTAAAAAGAATGATTAAGACCTGGCATTTGATAGCACAACAGGGTAACTATAGTAAATAATAATTGTATCTATCTATATATATATTTGTTTGTTTGTTTTGATAAGTCTTTTTCTAGTTTTGGTATCAGGGTAATACGGGCCTTGTAGAGTGAGTGAGTTTGGAAGTATTCTCTCCTCCTCTGTTTTATATAATAGTTTGAGTAGGTTTGGTATTAGTTTTTATTTAAATGTTTGGAATTCAACAATGAAGCCATGAGATCCTCGGCTCTACTGACAGAATTTTATTATAGCTCTAATCTCACTACTTGTTATTATTCTGCTCAGATTTTGGATTTTCTTCTAGTTCAATCTTGGTAGGTTGTATGTATCTAGAAATTTGTCCATTTCTTCTAGATTTTCCAATTTATTGGCATATAGTTGCTCATAGCAGCCACAAATGATCCTTTGAATTTCTGTAGTATCAGTTGTAATGTCTTCTTTCTTCATTTATGATTTTATTAATTGGGATCATCTCTCTTTTTTTCTTGGTCTAGCTAAAGTCTTGCCAATTTTGTTTAGCTTTTCAGAAAGCCAACTTTGTTTCATTAATCTTTGTATCATTTTTTATTTCAATTTCATTTATTTCTGCTTTGATCTTTATTATTTCTATTCTTCTAATAATTTTGGGTTTGGCTTGCTCTTGCTTTTCTAGCTCTTTAAGATGCATAATTGACTTGCTTATTTGAAGTTTTTCCTTTTTCTCATATAAGCACTTACAACTATAAACTTGCCTCTCAGTACTACTTTCGCTGTATCCCATAGGTTTTGGTATGTTGTATTTCCATTATTATATATTTCAAGAAATTGTTCAATTTCCTTCTTAATTTCTTCATTGACACACTGGTCATTAAGAAGCATATTGTTTAATTTTGATGTATTCATATAGTTTCCAAAATTCCTCTTGTTATCAATTTCTAGTTTTATTCCATTGTGATCAGAGAAAATGCTTGATATTATTTGAACTTCTTTGAATGTTTCAAGACTTGTTTTGTGACCTAATGTCTCATGTATCCTTGAGAATTATCCATGTGCTGAGGAAAAAAATGTATATTTGCAGTTCTTTGATGAAATGTTCTGTAAACATCTATTAGATTCATTTGGTTTATACTGCGGATTAAATCTGTGTATCTTTGTTGATTTTCTGTCTGGAAGATCTCTGCAATGCTGAAGGCGGGGTGTCAAAGAAGTCTCCCATTATTATTATATTGGGGCCTATCTCTCTCTCTTCAACTCTAATAATATTTCCTTTATATATCTAGGTGCTCAAGTGTTGGGTGCATACATTTATAAAATTGTTATATCCTCTTGTGGGATTGACCTCTTTATTTTTATATAGTGACCTTCTTTGCCTCTTTTTACAGTTCTTCTCTTAAAATCCATATCGTCTGATCCTATCTCTCTCTCTACCTACTCATAAAGGCCAATAATGATTAGATATGCCCTTTTGAGGCTATTTTCCAGATCCTATAGCATGTTTAATTTTTAAATTCTTTTTTTCTTTTGTCTTTTCTGACTGTGTATTTTCAAATAGCCTGTCTTCAAGCTTAATACTTCTTTCTTCTGCTTGATGCATTCCGATATTAAAGGATTCTGATGCAATCTTCAGTACACCAATTGCATTTTTCAGCTTCAAAATTTCTGCTTAATTCTTTTTAATTATTTCAGTTTCTTTATTAAACTTGTGTAATTGGGTTCTGAATTCCTTCTCTAGGTTATCTTGAATTTCTTTGAGATTTCTTAGCACAGCTATTTTTAGTTCTCTGAAAGGTCACGTATCTCTGTTTCTCCAGGACTGGTCCCTGATGACTTACTTAATCCATTTGGTGAGGTCATATTTTTCTGAATGTTGTTGATGCTAGTAGGTATTTTTCAGTGTCTGGATCTTGAAGAGTTAGGTATTTATTGTAGTCTTCACTGTCTGGGCTTATTTGTAGTAGTCCTTGGTAGGAAGGCTTTCTAGATATTTGAGAGGACTTTGATGTTGTGATCTAAACTCTTTCTGCTTTAGTGCGCACCCCAAGCCCAGTAATACTGTGGTTTTTGCAGACTCGTAGAGGTACTGCCTTGATGGTCTTGGACAAGTTCTAGAAGAATTATTCAGGTTACCAGGTAGAGACTCTTTTTCTCTTCCCTTACTTTCTCACAAACGTACAGTCTCTGTCTCTCTCTCTCTCTCTCTCTGTGTGTGTGTGTGTGTGTGTGTGTGCGCGCGCATTCTGAGACACCTAAAGCTGGGAGTGGAGTTACACAAGCACCCTTATGGTCACCACTATGACTATGCTAGATCAGACCTGAACCCAGCACAGTACTGAGTCTTGCCCAAGGCCTGCTGTAACCACTCCCTCGATACTGCCTATGTTTGCTCAAGGCCTGTTGGCGTAGAGCAGGTGGGAAAGCCAGCCAGGCTCACGTCCCAGTCCATTCAGTGTGGTGAGGTCCTGCAGACTCCAGTGGGTCCACAATTAGCATTTGGGAGTCAGAACTAGAGTCAAAAACCTTAGATGTCTACCTGGTATTCTATTGTATTGTGGCTCAGCTGGTACTCAAACCGCAAGATGCTGTCCTTCCCACTCTTCCCTCCTCTTTCCAAAGGGAGAGGTGCCTCACTCCATAGCCAGCACCACCCCTGACCACAAGGAGTACTGCCAGACTACCACCCATGTTCCCTTAAGGTCTTTTAAGTCAGCTTATGGTGAATGCTGCCTTGCTTGGGACTCACCCTTCAGGACCCTGGGCTTCCTTCTGGCCCAGGGCAGGTTCGTAAATGCCATATAAGAATCGGAACTTCTTTAGGAGAGTTACTCTAAATTCTTTGTCATACATTTCAAAGATCTTCAATTTTTCTTTGTTTATTTTGGTGTTTTATTTCCCTGGGTTTTCACAATCTTTGCATCTTTATGTTTATGCCTGTGTATTTGAGGAAACAGCTATCTCTTTCAGCTTTTTCACGTGTTCTTTAGTGGTATTAGACATGTACTACATAATATTGAATTGCTGCTCTGCTGTTGCTTCTCATTCTGGGGAGGAAGTAAAATGAGCACCAGAACTAAAACCCTGCACTAGAACTAACTTGCTGCCCTGCTGTTGTATGCTTGGAACGGTTATCATCAGAACTTATATGCTGCACTGGAACTTAAACACAGACTTGCAGTGGTTTCTGGGTCTGGGGAAGACTTAAGCAAACACCAGGACTTAATTGCCAACCTTTAACTTGTTTCCAGATCACGGAAATGCTCCACAGAAGCATCTGGGTTTTCTGAGAAATCCAATCAGGAATTTAGGCCTTCTCACAGATGGTGTCCCCTGCAGCACTGTGGTGTCAGCCAATCACTTCACTGTGGCATCATTACTGATCAGAATGCAGAGCAGCAGCCCAGATCCACATACCAATTTCTGTGATCAGTGCCCTCACCCCTTGTCTCCAATTCAACCCAAGTGGTTTTATCCCTCCTGGTACTTCCATGGGATGGGATCCGATCAGATGCCCCACAAATATTCACAAACTGGTGGGGAGATTGAATGCCTAACCTCCAATTTCTTCCTTTCACCTGAGAACTTGTAGATCTAGAGAAATTCTCTGCAAGTGATGTTATGCTGGCTTGGGGGACAGGAACAGGGACAATGGTCTAAAATGACCATTCCTTTTACCAGTCATGGGTTTTCTCATTTCTGTGGGCACATGGGGTTTTCTGCTTGTCTTCAGAGTTCTGGTTTATTCAGGGTGATATTCTTGTCTTTGAATAGTTGCTAGTGTACTTTTCTGGGTGAAGTAATGCTGAAGAATCTTCTATTTTGCCATCTTGCTGACATTACTCCAGTGCACTTACTTTTGAGGAGTATATATTTGTATAATTTGTTATTTTCTCTTTAATTTTCATGATTCTTTATTGCAGTTTGATTGGAGAAGATTAAATGCTAATGTTTGAGTCAATTCCAATCAGAACTTAGGCTACAGTCTATGACTCTGTATTCTAACTTAACGAGAAAAATAATCAGACAGCATGATAAGAAATGGAATTACAGAATTAGCAAATATAAATGCAAAGTACTAACTAATGCTTAAGTGTTAGTGTATCCAGGAGGCATTTATTTTAAGAGATTATGTTAACATCCTATGAAAATGATATTCAGTTAAAGTCTGTCTAATAATCTACATGTGTATAAACCACTTGAATAAAGTAGCTATCATAAATTTTGTGCATTTTCAGTGCAAAGACTACATACAAAATAATGAACTAATATGAATAATAAATTGCTAAAGGTGGATAAACTAATTTTGCAGAGTAGTTACAGAATAAAAGTGCGTTTAAGAAAGTGAATTCTGAAAAAGTACTGCATTTTTCCCAGACTTTTATATTCTCTCAGCCATTTGTTTTTATTTCAGAGGAGAGTCTCGAAGTATAAGCCATAGCTTTATTGTTCTTCCTCTGTCTTTCTTTTTTCTGTTGTTCTTTTATTCTTTCCATGAATATCTTTTAAAATAAGTAATCAATGTTAATTTAGAAAAAAAGAAAATAAAATAAAGATAAAAGTAAGCAAGCCAATAGGTATGTCATCTACAATATGAATATACTTACATTAACATTGTTAATATCTTGGGGCACATCTGTTCATATGTAATTTACACACCTATTTATTGAAAACTAATAATGGGATTTTATGTTAAAATTGCATATTTTTCAGTACATACTTGTGTAATTTAACAATATATTATTCACATTTTTTTATATCATTCACATTTTAAACAAATACAGAGAGTCCCTACTGTATGTCAGGAATATCCTCAGCCCTCAAGATACAAAAGACATAAAAATCTATTTTTTTCAGTGCTTACAGCATAAATTTATAAATTATATGATATGTTATATAATTTATAAATTATGTATCAAACAGTTTTAAGTGTTATGGAAGTAGAATGAAATGGGGTATAGCAGATCAGAGGTATGGGAAAATTCAAATCTCACATAGGATGGTCAGAGCAGACATTGACAAGAAAGTGACATTTAAGGTAAGCAAGTGAATTAGCCATATGAATATCTGGGAGAAAGCACAGTATGACCAGAAGGAACAAACATCACAAAGTCTTCAAGTTAGGTGTCAGCCCAGAGCATCCGTCTTTCCTTCCTTTATTCTTCAATTTTCCATTTCTTAAAGAATGAGAGACAGAAATATGCTTATAATTTTTCTACTTGGAATATACAAAGAAAATATATGGATTTTTATTTTTGACTTGGAGGCCTTTTGTTCCACATATTTTCAGAGTATCTCTGAACCCTGAATTATGATTTTTAAATTATGAGTTATGCTTCCTGTTCTTTTTTCCATCTTTTTGAAGGTATAATGGACAAAATTGTATATATTTGAGGTGTATAACATAATATCTTGACTATATATATATATATTTGTTCTTTTAATGTCTGTAGAAGACTAGTTCCATGATACTACAATAAGACTAAAATTTGCTATTCATTTAACATTCCAAATAAAAATGTAAATATCTCTCAGAAATAATTCCCTATTATGTTCTGATATTTATAGAATTTTGAAATTACATTAGAGAACTGAACTGGCATTGCAGATTTGCTTTACGCTCACAATAAATGCAGTGAATCATAAAATCAGACTTAGGAACTTAGCCTTAATCAGGCCCAAAGCTGGACTCTTTCTATAACACACAGACTAAAGCTCCCAAAGGCAATATCTGAACACTTTTATATTTTAAAAAATTAAATTCTTACAAAGAAGAGGAATAACATGTTACTGTTATTTTTAACTATTTATAGAATAAATAAAGTGCATTCTTATTTTGAATTACAAAATTAAAACAAAATTTCTGGAGAAATATTTTCTGTATCTAAAATTTTTTAATTCCTTCTACTTTATAATCACCAAGATATTTATGCTATCAAGTATATTTTTGAATTTATGACTGGGACAGCAGTCTCTTTCCCAAAAGCACACAGTCTAAAATAAATGTATTGAAATGAATGAAAGGTGGGTGGTATATTTATCCCTTTTGCAATGGCAAAAGTTTATTATTATTATCACTTTTAGTTTCCAATGTTTTGATTAATGTCATTACTCTCTCTTTGAGTGTTGAGATATATACCTCTTCTTGAAGCATCATCTTACCCTGAAGTCACACTATTTTGACCTTGACGTCAAACATTTCTTTAGATGAACATCCATTGAAAACAAATTTTGCACAATCACATATTCTGGGCATTTAAATTATTTCATCTAACAAAAATATCAACCAAAATACATACTTGTAAATTTTATAGACCCACTCTGGCTAGTAAAAATATATTAATTGTCAATTTAAAGATATTAGAATGTGACCAGATGTGATAGGTCATATCTGTAATCCCAGCACTTTAAGTGGTTGAGGCGTGTGGGTCACTTGAACTCAGTAGTTGGAGACCAGTCCGGGCAACATGGTGAAACCCCGTCTCTACAAAAAATACAAAAATTAGCCCTGCATGGTGGCGTGCACATATAGTCCCATCAACTTGGTGTGCTGAGGCTGGAGGATCACTTAAGCCCGGAGGCAGAGGTTGCAGTGAACCAAGATTGAACCACTGCACTACAGCTAGGGTGACAGAGTGAGGCCTTGTCTTAAAAAAAAAAAAGAAAGAAAAAATAGAATGCTCACAATATACCCGGGAATGCTCACCAAACCCAAATTGGATTTGAGTATCTGTAGCCAGCAAAAAAATCTAGTTCACATCAGCTCCTTTGCAGCACGGATAGCATTGCTTCCTGTCATTGATACTACAACTGGCTATACAGATGAAGAGCTTGCAACACCATTACCAGTCATGCCAAAAGCCAGATGTTTGTTCTACTTAGTACCTTTACCAGGATATAGAGTCTGCAAAGCTCTTTCCTCAGGTTTCTATTTACTCTAAGATTTCTGGGGGCTCATCTGATTGGAGTAGTCAAGGCCACATGCTGGCTCCTACATTTTAGAGGTAAGATTGACAATATGATGAATTCTTTACACACATGAAGGTTATGTAAAAGATGTTTGCAGCCACAATGTGTAACTAATATTCATTACATCATTAAGTGAGTATTAATATTCCAATGTTATAAATAGAAGACTAAGGCCCATTTGATTGCCCTAGTTCTCCTTGTCACAAAAACTAATCCTTCTTGAATGATAGTTCTTGTAATATATCACAGTACCCCATTTACAGACCTTTAAATTGTATTGAATTCAAAAACAATTCAGGAAATAAGCCACTTTGATAATTCATAAGAGGTTATACTGATGACATACTGTATTAAAACTGTCTGTTAAAAATTATGATTATGTGGTTAAAGCTATTAGATAAAACCATTTAACGTAAAACCTAGCACATCCTTACTGACCAATACATGAAAATAATAACAAGCCCAATAAAAAATGTAATTAGGCAGCAAAATTTTCTAGAAAATAATTACCACTTGAACCTGAATATGAATACTTAAGTTCCTTCTTTTATTATTACTGTTCATTTTTATTCTCATTATTCTATATACCTGCAGAGCTTGTTCACAGATTTAAAACAAATAGAATTGGGGAGTTGGAAGACCTCTTCGATAATTTATGGTCCCATACTTTTATTTAATAAATGATGGAATTTAGATCCATAAATATAAATTTGCTTGTAAGAGTCTAGTTATTCAGAGATCTCATAATGCATTCCAGTTTAACATCTTATGACAGGATTGTCTTTCCATTACCATGGTCTTTCTGCTACTACAGTATCTGGAAGTCCCAGTGTTCTAGACTGTTTTCTGGGTCACAAATCTGGCACTGGCATGTGCTACGTTTTATTGTTAGACAATATTTATGTAAATCTAAGCAATCAACATTTATTATATATTTATAATTTGAAATATATATTTCTTTTCAATACTTAATATTTTTGCCATAAATGTGACATCAATAAATATTTGTCTATTGATTAGATTGTTATTATTTAATGCAAAATGTTTTATATTATTTTAATGTGCTATATAAGTATAGAAATAAAATTACTAGATAAAAATCACACCAGAAACTGTTCTAACCACTCTACATATTTTTTTACTCCTTTAGTTCTTACTCTAGATACTTTTCTTTTCTTTTTCTTGTCTTCTTTTTGGTACCTAATCTAGGTTATATTTATTTTTAAAAATAACATTTCTAAAGAACATTTCAGCATCATTCATAATACTGAACATAAAGACACAATGTATGTGTCCATTAATATAAAAATTTATAAAGAAAATGTGGTATATTTACACAATGGAATACTATACAGCTTTATAAAAGAAGGAAATGCTGTCATTTGTGACATGGGTGGAACTGGAGAACGTTATACTGAGTGAAATAAGCCAAGCACAGAGAGACAAATACCCTATGATATCACATATATGTGGAATCTAAAAAGTCAGTCTTTACATCCTCCTGTAAAGTCCTGTGTGCTATCATTATTCCATTTCAAAAACAAATAAATGAGACCTGAAACAGGGCAGTTAGCTATCTTGCCAAGGACCACACAATAAATTTTAGAGCCAGGTTTCAGAATCAGTCAGCCTGGCTCCAGAATCAGTATTTTCTGATGACTCTTGCCTTCAAAGTCCAGTTAAGTCAAAATATGTAATTTCCCCTCCTGCATATTTTATCGTTTGATAAATGCCTTTATTGTCAACAGAAGTGGAGTTCATCTAAACTCTTATAAAAACCAATGAAAGAAGAATGCCCTTTTTATTTTAAATTATAGGCAAGTATTCATACCTCAGGCTAAGGATAAAGTGTGCTCCAAACCACTCCTTCAGATTGCCAAACTCTTCTGTGTAAGTAAATACTGCTCTCTGTAATTTACACCCAATTTGCCTATACTGTTCTCCCTGTGTAATTGACACCAAGTTATTATTATACATAATAAATAAACTCCACGGTTGGAAAAAAGAGAGAGTAACAGGTGCTTCCCTTTATACATGTTATGAATATAAATTAGAGCTCTATTTTAGTGTAAATGTTGACACCGATCTGTATTAAAATGAGGACTACACCTTTAACCCCACTATTTTAATTTTAATATTTTCTTTCACTCATATGAACACTTAGTAGATAAAAAACTGTGAATACTGCATTACTGCAAAAGTGGTAAACTATAAATAGCCTAAATGCCCATCCTCATGTGACCCTTTAAATGCACACGAAAGACAAGGAATGGTATATTTCATGATTGTATGATTCTGACAGGCTCACAGAATTTGTTATGTCTTGGTCAGCAGACATAAGAAACCAACAGTGTAAAATGTAGACAGGCATTGCAAGAAAAATGAAAAAATAGTGGGGCTTACCCTACAGAGCACAGGAGCAATAGCTATTCTGAGTCCAAGGCAATATTACATTATGGTGCTATCTACTATCCATTTCAATCAAGTCTTTATATGACAGTCTCTATATGACAGATTTAAGTGCATATACAGCACGACAGAGAAATGGAGGAGAATCAGCAGGAAATGTGAGGAAGTTGAATGAATATACATGTATATATAAATATATATAAATAATAGGTATGTATATTTAATCCTATATAATTCAAATTTATTATATAATAATATTAATAATTTCATTATTATGGCACCATATAAATGAACCTATATTTTATATTTTTAAATAAAGATAATACCTTTTATTTGTTTAGTACAATATTAACTATTATAATATGTGAACATTTTGTGTTATGTAATAACTATCAATAATTTTTTTTCTCCTTTTCATTTAATCTTTGCAGCAAATCATTAGATAAATTCAATGGAAATTAAGTGAAAATGAATCATAAGGAAAATTTCACTTAGGATGCAATAGAGTTTCAATGAAGTGCTACATTTGGAAAATCATTTTAGTGAAAAAGAAAAAAGACACATGTTTTCCATTGGCTAAAATAAATTATATTTAAATAAAGTCTCTTTAGAACTATAAGGTTTATACTGGTACAGTGAAATATATAAAAATAAATTAATGTGTACATTTCAATACCAATGGGATGTTCACTTTCATATATATGCATGTGAATATGTATGTGTGTGTGTGTATATATATATATAGATATATATAATGATTTATGTAGCACACAACCTATTTCTTTTATTTCTCACCCCCCAATACCTCACCCCATAATTTAAATTGTTTTAAGGACTAGAAGCAGCTTATATTTTGTAAGAAGGCCAATCATAATGGAATATTTTCATGTCTCTAACTGGACTGTTTAAATGTCTAGATTACATTTCTACAAATATGAAAAATGGGTACTACAGACAGGAGGAATTTGAGAGTATGGAGGAGAACTTATTTTTCATCAGAAGAGAGACTTGACTCAGATTTATTATTTTTTATATTGTCAACATTTAAAATCCTTTTTTCAAGAGAGAATCTGAGAAGTAGTCAGAAGTCATGAATTCATGAACTTTTTTAACTAAATATTGATACCACTTGAAAGCAATGTGCTTTTCAGAGGACAAAAGTCTATACAAACTTTTGCAGATATCAGTACCAAATATTAGGGATCGACTCTTGTACCTCACACTCATCCTGGATCTGACTGTTACCATTTCATTTTATGCACAGCAATATCTCTGTGAATAATGCAGCTAGAAGATTACTTGATGCTACTTACTTTCTATTTCTGAACACTTCATATACTTTTGCATGGTTTAACTTGTCGTATGAAACACGAATCTGGGAAAATGAGAAAATTATAGGAACCAATAAATTTCAGAAACCAATAAATTGTTATAGTTTGGCTTTCAACTCTGCAGGGAAAAAAACTTTATTTGCAAAATTTTCCTCTTTTAAGGAAAGAATCAGGCAAATTTGGATTTGTTATAGTTCCAATTGTTTTAAAAATATTTTTCTTGGTCTTTTTCTTTTAATTTTATTTTTTTGAAACAGACAAATAACTTTCATTTCTGATATTGCTATAAGGAAGTAGATAGGTAAGTGCAAAAATGGATGGATAGATAGATAGTATGAGTGTTTAAAATAATTTTAGTTTCACAGAGGATGCTTAATTATTGATACCAATTAATAGGAAGATTTTTTTTCTACTTTCAAACCCAAACATACAACACAGCATAGTCAATTGTTACATTTTCTATAATTAAAAAGTCTCTTTCTGAGGCTCCAAACATATTGTGTGTTTCTCCATCAGGTTATTGATCTTCTTACATACTACATACCACTCTACGTAATAGATATTTGCATTTATACCTCCAATCTCTCTCCATCGTGGGTTCTTGAGGACTGTGACCATATTTATTCTCCATAGTAACCTCAGAAACGATCACAGGAATTGGTCCATAATGGCCTTTTAAAATAGTGAGCTAAAAAGGTTGTTAATTTAATAAATTGCTTATTTAGTAATGTAAATAAACAACTACATATAATCAAAAGGCTATAAGGGCTGAGCATGGTGCTCACTGCTGTACTCCCAGCACTTTGGGAGGCCTAGGTGAGAGGATTGCTTGATCCCAAAGTTTAAGGCTAGCCTGGGCAACATAGTGAGACCCCGTCTCTATTAAAAAAAAAATAGACTACACAAGGCACACACACACACACACACACACACACACACAGCTGTTCAAAGTCATCACAACCATTGACCCATTTTCTATGTGACTTTGGGAAAGTAACATTCTCTTTATTAATCTATGCAAAGAGCTGATGGATTAAATTATATCTAAGTCTTTTTCTGTTAAAATATTTCATAATTCTTTACTTTTAAATAACTTGCTGAAAATCAACCAATAATTTACTTGAATAACACTAATTTAAAAGTTAGTATTTAAAAGAAGATATATCCATTAATAACAAGTAGAAAATCTCAGTCACTTCCAAGAATGGAGTTATAACTTGCTTTTGAATTTTGCCTCTTCTCTGCAAATCAACTCCTCTGGAATAAGCAGAGAATTTTTACTCCAGCCTGGCAATAGGCATGATTTATTGTGTGTGGTGGTTCAGACTGCTTCACAGGTATCCTCTGGTTAATGTTGCCAATCTACATCCACTTAATGACCTGCTATTAGCTTAATGACAGTGTTATTAATCACTGAGAATCAAAGAATGATGTAAAGGAAGCAAAGCAAAAAAAAAAAAAGACTAGGTCTCTGAAAAGGAACATTATTATCTAAGTCTAATTACAATAACCCTATTAAAAACTGAGGATTCAAGAATGGCTTAGCAAAACGATGAAATAAAGAAAAATGGGATATTCTGTGCTTTAACAAGCTTGTGTTAGAATTCTAACTGATGGTGTTTTCTTTGACTCATTTTTAGGCTAGACTGCATGCTTGTTATATTCTCTCACTATGTCTTGAGTGTGGCATTTAAGGAGCACTTAGGGACTAGCTTTCTTAAAATTATTGATTTGGTAATTTTTCCCATATAGAACTTGGATCTATTAAACTACAGTTGCAACTAACTATAAGTAACTTAAGCTACCTTAAAAGTTCAAAAGCAGGCCGGGCGCGGTGGCTCACCCTTGTAATCCCAGCACTTTGGGAGGCCGAGGCGGGCGGATCACAAGGTCAGGAGATCGAGACCATCCTGGCTAAAACGGTGAAACCCCGTCTCTACTAAAAATACAAAAAATTAGCCTGGCGTGGTGGCGGGCACCTGTAGTCTCAGCTACTCGGGAGGCTGAGGCAGGAGAATGGCGCAAACCCGGGAGGCGGAGCTTGCAGTGAGCTGAGATCGCGCCACTGCACTCCAGCCTGGGCGACAGCGAGACTCCGTCTCGGAAAAAAAAAAAAAAAAAAAAGAGTTCAAAAGCAGAATTTGGAATGAAGATATATGGTTGTTTCACAAAATCTTGCAGCTGAAATATAGTAATGATTCCCTTGGCAATGGACAAGATCCAGAATATAGTAGACCCTTACAATGGACTCAGTCTCTGTTGTTGATTTCTTTCTTCTTTGCAGTCTATTAATATTTCAAATCCAAGCATTCTCTATTCCTTGCTCATTACCAAGCACATTTTCACGGAGTAACCTGAATTTACAGGTTACATATTTAATCATCAGCAAGAACTGGCTTAGAGTCTCACATGCCTTATTACAGCATCCTATGGGGAGGTCCAATAGGTTGATAAGGATGTTTTAAACTAGTCAAATTAATGTGGACCATGGGACTGGGCATAATGTTGACTGTGAGGGTGCAGTGCTGTGGACTGTAAAGGATGATGCTCTTCCACAGTAAATAAACAAATATAATATAGTGTTTCAAAGGTGGAAAAGATACCTAAGCATGTCTACTCTAGAACTGTTATAATGTTGAGTCTTTATTTCTAGTCTTTCCCCATTTTATTGACTACTCTTTGAAGAGGAGAACTAGCATTCAAAATACATTTCAGATTTTAAGAGATTATAAAAACCGTTTAGTCCAAACTCCTTTCCCACCTCATGCAAAGCTTAGAGAGGACCAATCTCCTTGTGCAAAGATTTAAAAATATTTGCATAAAGACCTGCTTATATTTAATATGCTTTAAAATGTTATTCAAGCTTTTGGTGAATTATATGTTATTCAATAACACATAAAATATTATATATATATAACTTTTACAATTAAGGAATATACAAATTTCAAATATATAGAGAAAATTTCACTACATCTTATTCAAATGTTCGTTGATCCATTAAGCAATAAATTATTGATTTACTTATATATTGATTGAATGATTCAAATCTTTGCTAACATGCTGTTTTTCCCAGACCTCTGGTTTCCCCTCAAGTAGTTGTACTTTAAAATGTGAAGAATTTTTTCTCAGTCCGGCATGGACTACAAAGCAATGAGTATCTGAAAAGCTCTTAGGAAACCTTGCATTCTGTTATCCGCATTCCTATTAAGTGCATTAACAATAGCTGAAACAAAGTATGGCTTGTATAAAGCAGCAAAATGCATAGTTGTTCAGTTACAAGAAATACTAAATTTCAGTTCTTGGGTAAAAATTGTCCACTTTCATCATGCTGAAATTACTTCAAAATTAAAAGTTAAAAATATAATAATAATATTGTGGTTGAGTATAAAACTATCCCTTGATGCCAAGCCCCATCATAACATATTATATAAAGTGATTTTATTTTTTTGAGACCCAAGGTCTCACCCTGTTGCTGAGGCCAGAGTGCAGTGGCACAATCACAGCTGACTGCAACCTCAACCTCCTGGGTTCCAGCAATCCTCCCACCTCAGCTTCCCAAGTAGGTGAGACTACAGGCTTACGCCACCATGCCCCATTAATTTTGGTATTGTCTGTAGAGACAGGGTTTTGCCGTGTTGCCCAGGCTGGTCTCAAACTCATGGGCTCAAGAAATCCTCCCACCTCAACTTTCTAAAGTGCTGGGATTAGAGATTTGAGCTACCGCACAGGACTAATTTGAATTTTTAATACATTTTGTTAAAATCGCAATTGAGATAGGACCTAGAAATTTATGCCATTCGGCTTTGAAAAATAATGATTCATATACCATGTCTATAAGCACATTTGTTTTTATTTGGATAACATGTAAAATATTTAGAATCATGATATTGAAATATGTAACATACCCTTTCATATAACGCAAAAGTTTTACCAATTTTTAAAATCACTATTCACTTCCTATAATTTACATAGCTATATATTATTCCATAATATAGAAATAGAATGTATTATACAGATTCCCATTTATTGTATGTTATGTGGTATCTACAAATAAACATTTAAAAATAATGATGCAGTTACCATGCTCGTGTGTAAATCTACACTAGAATCTTTTATTTTGTATTCATTTAATAGAGTAGTCAGGTCAGATGTAGCATTCATTAAGTTCCTAGAAAATATCAGAGCATATCATAATTTTCATCAATAGAATGGAAACTCAGTACATGTTTTCTAAAGATGTTAATAGCTATATAGTATATCTAATTATAGTATATAATATATAGTATAATTATAGTGTATAATATATACTATATAGAAGAATGTAATTATAGTATATAATATGTAGTCTACAGATGAACGTAAAATCTATAAAATTTATAAATATATTTAAAATTAATGTAGAAAATATAAGTAAAATTGAAAAACTTTGGTAAAAGTACTCACCTTTGCAAATGGAATAAAAATAAATTTTTTTAAATATTAAAAATAGGCAGTATGGTAAAACCTATCACAACTGAGATAAAAAATGGCTATGTTATAAAGCAATAAATTGAATTCATATGTTTACTTAAAATTAGAATATCTATTTCCATTAGATATTAAAATAGTAGCAGAAAGTAGAAATAAGGCTAGATAATGATGCCAAATAAATGCAAATAAGAAGAAAGTAAGTTCCTTGATATTACCTATTTTTAACTATTCATTAAAAACTTCAGATGATACAAGACCACATTATTATTTTTTCTGGTTTCATGTACTTTTTTGTTTCCTCTGATTATTTTATTTTATTTTTATTTTATTGAGATGGAATATTGCTGTCACCCAGGCTGGAGTGCATTGGCGCAATCTCAGCTCACTGCAACCTCCGCTTCCCAGGTTCAAGTGATTATTCTGCCTCAGGTTTCACAGCAGCTGGGACCACAGGTGTATGCCACCATGAATGGCTATTTTTTTGTGTGTGTATGTGTTTTTAATGGAGATGGTGTTTCACCATGTTGGCCAGGCTGGTCTTAAACTCTTGACCTCAGGTGATCTGCCCACCTCAGCCCCTCAAAGTGCTGGGATTACAGGCGTGAGCCACTGTGCCCTTCCTATTCTATTTACTTTTAATGGGAATAATTTTTCAAGATTTTGTTCAAATGATACCTGTAGTAACAACCTTTGTTGGAAACATTGATTCAGAATTAATTTATACTACTTCTTCCCCTCTCATATATATTTCTATACTTCATGATGTTATATCTATTTTCTCTCTTTTTTGTTGTTTATTCATTCATTTTTTGCTTGTTCTTCAATTATATTTGGTTGGTTTATATCTATAGATAATACAGTTATCTGGTAAAAGTTCATACAGTTTAAGTTTATATGCAGTGGAAGCTAACTGTCTTATCAATGTTTGCCCCCGGTTCACAGAGGTAGCCACTGCTATCTGCTCCTTGTATTTCCTTATGTATTTATGTGCCTATATAAGCATATAGATCTATTAATAGGTATATATACATGAATTTACATTTCAAGGTTTTTTACCAATTTTTATTTAAAATATAAAAGCTGCAGATAGCACAAAGAACAAAGGAAAATGATCTAACAAAGCATTTTGAGTTAAAAACTTTTTACATTTTTAAATATTTCAGGCTTCATTTTTAAAGATTTATACATTCAGCCATTACCTTTTTTTAAAGAAACTTACCACATTATTTTATTCTTCTCCACTTCATTTGTTCTGCACAAGTCACACAATTCATATTGTCAGACTTTTTATGCATATCACCACAATCTATTTTATCAGATTTCTGTATACATAGGCATATAAAACATATAGATGTTTTCTGTTTATATTTGTGTTAAAATAATATGCTATTGATAATTTCTTGTCTAAAAAACATATTTTACTGTACATCAATGGTTTATGTAAACAAAGAAGTTTATGTGATTAATTCATTTAAGAGTTACAGAGCATTAAATACAGTATGCTATTCATTTACATAGCTTCATTTTCATCATTAACGGCAATGCTGCAATTAACATTGTTTTACATAACTCCTTGTGAAGAGGCTTTTTAAAATGTTTGATGGCATATATCTTGAAGTGGAAATAAGGACTCAATTGTATTATCAATTTGGCTAGTTACTGTCATACTCCTCTCCAACATGACTTACTAGGCTTAAAGTGTCCATCATTACTTAAAAGACTTAACATTTTTTCTCCCTCATGGAAATGAAGTTAGTGTTTTTGTATATTTTTTTCTCATTAAGGTATGAACATATATTTTACTGTTTAAATGTGTCGTTTTCTGTTTATTCGTGATATGGGTGTTCTTTACATGCTTTTGTTGGTTATTCTAAACTCTTCTTTTGGGAATTGCCTGGTCATATTCTTTGCTCATTGTACTACCGTATTGTTTATCCTTTTAAAATTGGTACAAGTTCTTTATCCATTTTTAAACTATACTTTGTAGATTCCTTTGGGCCATATGGCCATTTTAATGGTATTGGTTCTTACAATCCATGCACATCAAATGCTTTCCATTTGTTTGTATGATCTATGATTTCTTTCAGCAATGTATAGTTCTCATTATAAAAATATTTTATCTCCTTGGTTAGATATAATCCTAAGTATTTTATTTTCTTGTGCCTATTGTAAATGGAGTAGTGTTCTTGATTTTGTTCTCAGCTGGCACATTATTGGTGCATAGAAATGTTACTGATTTTTGTACACTGATTTTTATCCTGAAAGTTTAGTGAAGTCATTTATCAGCTCAAGAAGCCTTTTGGTGAAGTTTTTAGGGTCTTCTAGCTATAGAATCATATAATCACTGAACAGAGAGAGTTTGACTTCTTCTTTGCCTAGGTAGATGACTTTTATTTCTCTTTCTTGCCATATTGCTCTGGCTAGGACTTCCAATATTACGCTGAATAGAAGTGGTGAGCGTGAGCATCCTTATGTTCCATTTCTTTAGGGGAATGCTGCTAGCTTTTCTCCTTCAACATGATGTTGGCTGTCATAGATGACTCATTATTTTGAGATATGTTTCTTCAGTCACTACTTTGTTGAGATATTTTGTTATGATGGGATGCTGGATTTTATTGAAATCTTTTTCTGTGACTATTGATATTTTCATATGGTTTCTGTTTTAAATTCTGTTTATGCATGAATCACATTCATTGATATGCATATTTTGAACCAACCCTGCATCCCAGGAATAAAGCCTACTTGACTGTGGTAAATTAACTTACTGATGTACTGCTGAATTAGGTTTGCTAATATTTTGTTGAGGATTTTTGCATCTGTGTTAATGAGGGGTATTAGCCTGCAGCTTTCTTTCTTTGTTGCTTAGTTGCCAGATTTTGGTATCAGAGTGATACTGGCTTTGAAAAATGAGTTGGGGAGGACCTCCGCTTCCCAATTTTTTGGAGTAGTTTCAGTAGGACTGGTACCAGCTCTTTTTTGTACATCTGGTAGAATTCAACTGTGAATCCATCTGGTTCAGCGCTCTTTATAGTTGGTAGATTTTTAATTGTTTATTAAATTTGGAACTTGATATTGGTTTATTCAGTTTTGATTACTTCCTGATTCAGTCTTGGGAGATTGTGTATTTCCAAGGAATTTATCCATTTACTTTAGATTTTTTTTTTTTATTCTAAGGAAAGTTTATTAAAATTTTTCATGTAATATTATCAATTTTCTGTTCCATTTAAATGACACTTTGATTTATATATATTATACATGTTTCCATTTCACTCTTCAAATCATTTTGAGCCCTCTAATACGTATATTTTTAGTAACTTTCTCTATAATTTTTGACATTATCAGTTGTCCTTAGAATTTAAATATATATTGTAAATACTTTGTAATATTCTAAATAGTCTAGAATTGGTGCACAGAGAGGAAAAGAGTATCTGAAGATTATTTGTATATTTGTGGGATTGTTTTTATGTTGCATTTCTCATTGTGCTTATTTGGATATTTTCTCTTTTCTTCTTTGTTAATCTTCCTACTGAGGTCTATAGCTGTTGTTTATTCTTTCAAAAAACAGATTTTGGTTTCATGTATACTTTGTATGGATTTGGGGGTCTCAATTTTGTTCAGTTCTGCTCTGATTTTAGCTATTTCTTTTATTCTACTAGCTTGAACTGGACCCCTACCTTTTACCAGAGAAAAAAAGTCAATTTAAGATGAATTAAATACTTTAATATAAGACCTAAAACTATAAAATGTCATATAAGAAAACCTAGAGAATACACTTCTTGACATCAGCTTTGGCAAATAATTCATAACTAAGTCCTCAAAAGCAATTTCAACCAAGAGAAAATGGATAAGTTGGACCTGATTAAAGTGTTTCTGCACAATAAAAGAAACTATCAACAGAGTAAACAGACAGAGAGAAAATATTTGCAAACTATGCATCTAACAGAGATCTAATATCCACTATCTATAAGAAACTTGAACAAATCAACAAGCAAAAGATGAACAGCCCCGTTAAGAAGTGGGCAAAAAACATGAACAGGCACTTCTCAGAAGACATACATGTCTCCAACAAACATATGAAAAACTACTCAAAATCACAAGTCAGGAAAGAAATGCAAATGAAAGCCATAATGAAGTACCATCACACACCAGTCAGAATGGCTACTATTAAAAAGTAAAAAAATAACAGTGTTGACAGGGTTGTGGAGAAAAGGGAATACGTATTCATTATTGGTGGGAATGTGAACTATTTCAGTGCCTGTGGAATGAAATTTGGAGATCTCTCAAATAACTTACAAAAGAATGATCATTCGACCCAGCAATTCCATTGCTGGGTGTATATCCAAAGGAAAATAAATTATTCTACCAAAAAGACACATACGTTCATATGTTCATCAAAACACTATTCACATTAATGAGGACATGGAATCAACGTAGAGGTCCATCAGCTATGGACTGGATAAAGAAAATGTGGTACAAATATAACATGGAATACTATGCAGCCATAAAATAAAAGAAATTATGTCCTTTGCATCAATATGGATCCAGCTGGAGACCATTATCTTCAGTGAATTAATGTGGGCACAGAAAGCCAAATACTGCATGCTCTCACTTATAAGTGGGAACTAAACATTGATTATGCATGGACATAAAGATGGGCACAATAGACACTGGGATCCACCATGTGGGGGAGGGCAGGATGGAGAAAGGGCTTGAAGAACTACCTATTGGATATTGTGTTCTCTACATTGGTGTTGGGATTATTTGTACCCCATACATCAGTGTCATACAATATACTCATGCAACAAACTCACACACGTACCCTCTGGACCTAAAATAAAAGTTGAAATGAAAAAGAGTTGGCAAAACAGTAGGTGGGAATCAGACACATAGGATGGCTATAATCAGAAAGTCAGGCCAGGCATGGTGGCTCACACCTGTAATCCCAGCACTTTGGGAGGCCAAGGTGTGCGGATTGCTTGAGCCCAGTAGTTTGAGACCAGCCTAGGCAATATGGCAAAAGCCCATCTCTACAAAAAATACAAAGGAAAAAAATAGCCAGGAGTGATGGCAAGTGCCTGTATTCCCAGCTCCTCAGAAGGCTGAGGTGGGAGGATTGTTTGAGCCTAGGAAGTGGTGGTTGCAGTGAGCTAAGTTTGCACCACTGCACTCCAGGCTAGGCAACACAGCAAGACTTTGTCTCAAAAAACAAGCAAACAACAACAAAGGCCAGATAACAGCAAGTGTTAACAAGGATGTGGAAGAATTGGAATGCTGGTACACTACTGACAGGAATGTGAAATGGTACAGCCACCTTAGGAAACTGTCAGTCCCTCAAAAATTTCTACCTAGTGTTAGAATATGAGCCATCAATTCCATTCCTAGGTATACTATTAAGAGAAATGACGACACATACCTACCAAAAACTTTTACAGAAATGTTCTTGGTAACATTATTCATAATAGCCAATAATCAGAAACAACCCAAATATTTAGATAAATAAATAGATCAATGAAATGTAGTATATCCATATAATGGAATACTATTGAGCAATAAAAAAGAAGTGAAGTACTAATATATGCTACAGTATGTTAAAGTTCCTCGTGGATAGAACCTTAAAAACAGTAGGCTAAGTATAAGAGGACAGTCACAAAGACCACATATTGAATTCTTCTATTTATTTGAAGTGTCCAGGATAGACAAGTCTGTAGAGACAGATGATCTATTAGTAATTGCCTCAGAATGGAAAATTAGGCAGAAATGAGGAGTTATTAATAATAGGTATAAGGTTTTTTTTGTAAGATTAAATGTTCCAAAGTTGAATTCTGAATATACTAAAAACCAATGAATTATATATTTTAAACTGGTAAATTGTACTAGATATATAAGCTGGATTTTTTTAAGTAAATGAAAGAATCTGGGAATTCAGTAAAGTGTATTGGTGTTAAACTTTTTCAGTAAGATTTTTTTCACAGGAGACATCTATGGGGAAAAACAGCTTATGTAAAGTAAATCCTGGAAGGTAAAGATTAACGTGGTAGATTGCAGCAGTTTATGGATGACTGAATATCAGGGCAAGTAGTTACAAAGTAATCTTGCTGGGAACAAAGAGCTATCAAAGGCATTTTAACTGGAGAATGACAAAATCAGAGCTGTATACCTGAAATAGTAAGTAGCAGGAAGGCATATAAGAATTAGATGAAGGAGGCTCTAAGAAATTGTATTCTGGTCAAATATCAAATGAATGTGACCGGAAAGAGTAAGCCATACTAATAGAGTATTAATCTGTTTGATGTAAAATTTAATCATTTAAACAAAATGCTAGAAGGAGAAGCATATTGGGGTAAATAGATTATAAATTTGGTTTTGATTATACTGGATTAAGTTGTTGGTGGAATATCAAGATTAACCTACAAAGCAAATTAATTTGAAATGTGGACTAGAAAGTTGTGTGATCTGGCATTTTTTAGATTACATCCTGTTGCAGAGGGTGCTAATTAACTTATGTCACAGTTTTGGTATTCTGGATTTTGCAATTGCATATTTTCTTTATGCTATTGTATTGACCTTTAATACTATAAGGAGATCATGATATCATGATGATCATGAGAAAAGCTAAATCAGGCCAGCATTAGTTTATATTTTATTTTTGTGGGATTATAAGAAAGGCTTTTTTTTTAAGCTTGTACAGCCTTGTGCCTGGGTATGGGCTTGGCAATCAACTTGGGCTGAATTTCAGTACTGGCTCTCTTCCTCAGTTGGGCAGCCTTGAGCAGCATCTGTATGACAATCCACAGTGATCAAAATAATCAACAGTGTTTCCAAGTTATATTTTTAATGTTGGGTGAAACTATTGTGAATACATAGGACCATATTTGAATTTGACCCATGAAATTAACAAAAAACTCTAATATAAGTACCATTGGTAGTATGGGTAAAATAACTACATTAGAATTCCATAGTAAAATGTACTATACTTTAAATCGCTAGAAGCTCCTTATGAGTGATCTTGGCTTTTTTCACAGGGTTACACTTCACATTACCACCTTGAATATCCTATCTCATGCATCACTAACTCATAGATAGTCAGGGCTGGACTCCTGAGGTTTATTGTACTTTGATTTTAAGACTGGTTTAATTGCACGTGACTAATGCAAACTACATTCTCTTTCAAAAACCTATTTTCAATGCAGTGTTTTCTCCTTCTAGCCTTAGAGTTTTCATGTATGTCATCAATCTTATGATAACTGTAATTTTTATATGAGAATTTAAAAAATAATAAACTGTATTCAGCCTATACAAGTTAGAGAAAAACCAGGCTAATCTTACTAATATTTATTGATTAGTGAACTTTCAGACTTCAAAATTCAGGCAAATTCCACATAACTGATTGTACACTGTGAAATTTGTAGTTTAAAAATATATATTACATCAGAAAATGTGTTTTCCTACAACTCAAAAGCACTCAGACTGTAATATTATTTATTTAGCATTTTATTCAGTGATTTTTTTTGCAGTATCATAACTGAAGTGTCTTTTAATGGCATTTTTACATAGTTAAATACATGTGTCTATTTTATTTTTTAAAAATCATCTTAATTAACTAAAAACAGAGACATGCATGGCTTGAAAAGCTAAAATACTTATTATCTGCCCTCTTTTTTATTTTAGCATAGCTTTGTCTTATAATATTTAGTGTGAATGATGTCAAAATATCCCTATGATTTATGGATACATCAGTAAGCATTTCACAGTTTCCCATTTTACTCTTTTAGATGTGATTACTTCTGTAATTAGACAAACTGATTCTAAATATGCATATGGGAGGGCAATGGTGTAAGACCACAAGATGGGGTAGATGAAGTTAAATGATCAACAAAGCACAGGAAAGAGGTTTCCAAGCACAAAATTGGTATATATGTATAAGGAATTTCTACATATTACAAATAAATAACTAAGAATGCAATACCTGAAGAATACTACAAGTGTTCAATTTCCAAAAGAAAAACAAATTGCCATTAAAAATAAAATATTATACAAATTATAATATTTTATAAATATAAAATAAAAATTTTGTATCACTGGTAATCAAGAAAATGCTAATTGAACCAACAACATGATAGTGTTAGATGAATTTCATTAGGGATAGTCAAAAAGTTTAACTGTATCAATTATCATCAGAGTATGAATGTATTGGTTCATTTTCATGATACTATGAAGAAATACTCAAGGCTGGCTAATTTATAAAGAAAAGAGATTTCATTGACTCACAGTTCTGCATGGCATGGGAGGCCTCAGGAAACTTACAATCATGACAGAAATGGAAGCAAACACATCCTTCACATGGTGGCAGGAGAGAGAAGTGCAGAGCAAAGTGGTGAAAAGTCCCTTACAAAATCATCAGATCTAATGAGAACTCACTCAAAATCATGAGCACAGCATGGGGTAACTGCCCGCATAATCTAATCACCTCTCACAAGGTTCCTCCCACAACATATGGGGATTAGAATTTGGATTACAATTCAAGATGAGATTTGAGTGGAGACACAGAACCAGACCATATCATTACACCCCTAGCCCCTCCCAAATCTCATCTTTTTCACATTTTAAAATGCAATTATGCCTGACCAACAGTTTCCCAAAGTCTTAACTCATTTCAGCATTAACCCCAAAGTCCAATTCCATAGTCTCATCTGAGACAAGGCAAGTCCCTTCCACCTATGAGCCTATAAAATTGAAAGCAAGTTAGTTACTTTCTAGATATAATGGGGGTACAGACTTTGGATAAATGCACCCATCCCAAATGGGAAAATTTTGTCAGAACAAAAAGGGCTAGAGGCCCCATGAAAGCCTGAAATCCAATAGGGCAGTCATTAAACCTTAAATTTCCAAGGTGATCTCCTTTGACTCCATGTCTCTCATCTGGGTCATGCTGATGCAAGAGGTGGCTTACCATGGCTTTGTGCAGCTCCACTCCTATGGCTTTACAACATACAGCCCCACTCCTGGCTGCTTTCATGGGCTGGTGTTGAGTGTCTGGCTTTTCTGGTGCTGAGTGTAAGCAGTTGGTGGAGCTACCATTCTAGGATCTGGAACACGGTGGCCCTCTTCTCACAGATCCACTAGACAGTGCCTCAGTGGAGACTGTATGTTGGGGCTCCAACCCCCATATCCCTTCCACACTGCCCTACGAGGGCTCCACCCCTGAAGCAAACATCTGCCTGGACATCCAGGCATTTCCATACATCCTCTAAAATCTAGCAGAGGTTAATAAACCTCAGTTGTTTACTTCTATGCACTTGAAGGCCCAACAGCACATGTAAGCCACCAAGGTTTGGAGCTTGTACCCTCTGAAGCAACAGCCTTAGCTGTATGTTGGCCCTTTTTAGCTGTGGCTGGTATGGCTGGAATGCAGGGCACCATATCCGGAGGCTGAACAGAGCGGGGGGGGCCCTGGACCCAGCCCAGGAAACCATTTTTCCCTTCTAAGCCTCTGAGCCTGTGATAGAAGGGGCTGCCCTGAAGGTCTGTGACACATCCTGGAGGCATTTTCCCCATTGTCTTGATGATTAACATTCAGCTCCTCATTATTTATGCAATCTTCTGCAGCCAGCTTGAATTTCTCCTTAGAAAATGAGTTTTTCTTTTCTATCACATTAACAGAGGCTGCAAATGTTTCAAACATTTATCCTCACTTCTTCTCAAATGCTTTGCTCTTTCGGAATTTTCTCTTTCAGATATACTAAATCATCTCTCTCAATTTCAAAGTTCCACAAATTTCTAGGGCAGGAGCAAAATGCCTCTAGTCTCTTCGCTAAAGCATAGCAAGAGTGACCTTTACTCCAGTTCCCAGTGAGTTCCTCATCTCCAACTGAGACCACTTCAGCCTAGCCTTCATTGTCCATATCACTATCAGCATTTGGTCAAAGCCATTCAACAAATCTCTAGGAAGTTCCAAATTTTTCCACATTTTCCTGTCTTTTTTTTTTTTTTTTTGAGCCCTCCAAACTGTTCCATCTCTGCCTGTTACCCAGTTCCAAAGTTGCCTTGTACATTTTTTAGTACCTTTATTGCAGTGCCCCATCCCTGGTACCAATTTACTATATTAGTTCATTTTCATGCTGCTATGAAACAATACCTGAGACTGGGTAATTTATAAAATAAAGAGGTTTAATTGACTCACAGTTCCACATGTCTGGGGAGGCCTCAGGAAACTGAAAACCATGGCAGAAGAAAAAGCAAACACATCCTTCTTCACATGGTGGCAGAGGGAAAAGTCCATTATAAAATCATCAGATCTCATGAGTACTCACTCACTTTCAGGAGCACAGCATGGGGAAACTGCCTGTGTAATCTTTTCACCTCCCACGAGGTCCCTCCCCCAACACATGGGCTTTACAATTTGAATTACAATTCAAGATGAGATTTGGGTGGGGACACAGAGCCAGACCATGTCAATGAATAAACAGGAAATTAACGATAGGTCATGGCTAATGTTATTATAACCACTTTAAATAGAATTTGAAGACCCTGCACTTCTGTTTCTAATTGTATTTTTGTCTAGAAAAATTTCCTACACATGTATGCCAGAGATATGTATTAGGATGCTCCCATAGGTATGGTTTCTATCAGGAAAAAAGTAGAAACAACACAAATGTCTAATAAGTGAAAACATGAATTAAAATATTGCTTTATATATATTCAAAATGCAACGTGGAAAGTAAAATGAATGATGTTTATCTAAATTTGAAAGCTTATACATGGATAGATCTCTAAAACGAAGTGTTGAATGAACAAAGCAAGTTTCACATCACTCTCAAGACCTATTAGGTGTTGAGAGTACATTCCTGTAGGAGAAGATGATGCTATTGTCTAGATCATAATTTCCACATTGTCTACCTTCTCCTCCAGATCTAATGTAATTCTGTACATTTATGACCTAGTGTCTAGTTTTGGAAAAAGATCAAATTATGAAGAAGCTCCTTAGTCTTCTTAGGAAAAACAAATAGAAAACATAATTTTGCTAACATTGTCTAACTTGTAGTCATCTCTTCAAGGGCAAAATATTTTATCCATAATTAAAAGGGATAGATAAAGAATACTTGGTAAATACTTATACAAAAGTAAATAAACCAAAAATGTGACGGTGTTATGTAGAATCATAATATCTTTTAAAATGTTCATATACTGTGAATCTCTAATAAGGTTTTATTACCAGTTAGTAATAATACCATGAAGAACACATACAATTATGTTAGTCTATTTACAGACAAAAAATTTTGGTTTTCTTGCTGAGGGCAACTACTCCCAAGATCCCATACTGTTAACCATCATCAGAAATTCATTATGGCTTTCCAAATACAAGTATTATCCATAATTTTAAGTATCAAGACAGTAACCTGAACTCTAAGAGAACATAAAAGACAGCTTTTTATTGTGTGAGTAAGCTGGACTCATTGCTATTTAAAACTCACTGGCAGTATGTAAGCAGTTTCAACATATAAAAAGGCTGTGTATCACAATTTCATTTGTAAGACATTTGTGAGCTTGAAAACTCTTTCTCAATAGAAATAATGTAAGAAGCTTTAGTTTGCAAATATTTTACAAAGAGTGATTTAACTAAGAGAATTACAGAAATTAAATGATACCCTTTAAATTATATTTTTCTTTAGAAATTGCTTTCTTTTTCACTCTAAGAAGCCTTTCCCTCCATTTCTGCTGTACATCTCTATTCCACAATAAAAATAACAATTTTCAAATATAAGTTTAAAGACATCAAAATATTCTTCATAGTGTTTTATGAGTTTACATGTTCATCTGATCTTTCTCCTCACCCCTCAGGAGCTACCTACTGTATGCACGGGCTCATCTACTGTTAGGAATGTGTCTTAGCCCAGGTAAGGTGCATGTGACAGTTGTCCTCTATCATTTCTTTTCCCAGCATCATGCTAAGCATCTGGGTCAGCACACTTAAGGTAGGAAATTCAAAATAGTATCAAAGTTGTTGGTGTAATTAAGGAACTGTCTGTTTTATAGCATATAAATATCTCACAGTGTTTGGGAAGGCACTGTGATTACTCCATGTTTCAGTTGGTCAGCTTTTAGAACTGTGTCATTGAAAGACTAATTCACTGCACTGATAGTCTCTGTTATATACACTTGAGGCAACGTTATCATATGATCTAGTAAAACTATATTCTAAATCATTTACTTCTTACACATAGCTAGCTCTGTTTATTTTACCCTAGATTCAAGTACACGTTCAACTTAATATTCAGTCTGAAATAATAACAATAATCGTGGTATTTTTAGTTTTAATATTACCCCCATATTGTAAATGTAAGGTCTCATTTAATACTCATAACAACGTAGTGGAATATGTTCTATAATTAACTCAGTTTATTAATAAGAAACTAAGATATAGAAATATTGAGTGATCAAACCAAGGTCATATACTAGCTCTGTGACAAGACTGGAATTTGGACCAAGTCTGGAAGACTCCAGAATATGACTTATTTTCCACTAAGCTATAATACTTTCTATTGCCAAATGTGATATTGACCAAAAAATGAGGTTAAAAAGAACGAGTAAATTTCCTCCCCAAAACACATTTAGTCCAAAATAAACTTGTGTTTAAGTTTTCAATAATACAGAAAAGACTACTACTTAATTTCACCTAGGTATTTATATTCATTGAGAAATCCACTTTCACACTATTAATTATTTAAATAAAATATATTTCTAAAAGTCTCATTTAATATTTTCTGGAGAAAAACCTTCCTTGAATAGAAAAGTAATATAATCATCTAATATTATTTTATTATGTAAATATCTTTGCCTTTGTTCGTTGATATCCCCAGTGCCTAGACAGTGTCTGGTACATAACAGTCACAAATAAATATTTGATGAATGAATAAATGAATGATTTAATTATTCATGTCAGTAGGAACTCTGGCTATTCCTAGTAAAATATAAAAGAAGCTTCCAACTGGTATTCCTATTCTGAACTTATATATCATCTTTGGCTACATAAGTATAAAACTTTGCATTTTTCTATGATTTGTTTTATATTTGAGTAGTATGTGTATTAATATTCCCAGCAGATAAAGTATTTATTTCTTCTCTGGAGTATACAAATACACATTTGTCAAACAATTTAAAATTGTATCCAAATCAGAGGAAGGCTGATGACCAGAATTCTCTCCTCTTCTTCTAGACTGAGGGAAGTCTTTTAATCAATTTTTTGAACTACATTCAAGCAACTGGGTATAATCATTAGCACATCTAATGCCAACTTTTATAATGTTATCCTTTAGTTCAACTGGAACTAATGACTAGGGCTTATTATAAGTGCAAAGTTAACTTTTATTATTTTCTCTCATACTTGAGCTTCTATATTCACTTACTATTGTTTTTTCTACCTTGTCCAGTTTGAAGTCCATCTTCTTTTCTATAAAAGAGAAAAGCTAAATATGGCACATTTGACACTAAAAATAGGTGGGAGGTAGGGGAGGAGGAAAACAACGTGCTAGAGGAATAAGGAAAGGAAATAAAACAAGTGAAGGAGGAATGGGATGGAGAGTCTTGCTTATAATCTAGAAGACACTGAATTTGTTATAAAAAGATTTTGTTCATTTTCTTACTCCATAATTTTGCTATATGACCCTGACTTTGCTGAAATCCTAAAGGTTGAAATAATGGCAGCTTTACTCATCTTACAAACCTGCTTTGAAAATTAAAGCTAGTAAAAACAAATTGTAAATTGTGAAGTGGATTACAAATACAAGTATGTAATAGCAAGCGCAGTGGGATATGAATTATATTAACTGGACTTGAATTACAGACTTGCCATTATACAGGTTATTTTGCCTATCTTGGCCTCTTTACTATGTTTAAAGATGATGAAGGTTGTGAAAGTTAAATAGTAAAATGCATCGTAAGTTTTCTTACAGAGCCCCTCAAATTTTTAATGAAGTTGAAAATAGTTACATGATGTAACTTGATTTACTCATTCTATATGTGTGTACTCAGAAAATGTTACTATTACACACTACATATTATGCAAGATGAAAAAACAAAGGATTTAAAATGCTTATTATATAGAATGAGAATTAGAATTTGGTTCTTCAACATTTTTAGAGTCTATGGTAAACGTTTTACACTATTATTAAAACATTGTCCTACAAAAAGGATTGATAAAAGCTTTTCTTGGGTTGAATAGACACTAGAAAAATATTATATTCACCACAAACTATGATGTTTGTCTCTACTGTTTCCATATGGCAAAGAGGATTATTTCCTTTTATCAGAATGTTACTAAAAAGTTAGAACATTCTAGTGTATGAGGAAATTAACACATAAGAGTGTTTGAGAAGTTAATAAATTGAATATTCTACTGTTTACTTTATACACAAGCTAATTATTTTCCCCTTGAACATCTCTATATCATCCCTCCAACTTATTTATTTGAAATGTAATAGGGCATATGTCAACATGGCTATATAATAAAGACATATAAAATAAGCACAGTTATTATGCTCTATTATTTGGTTTATCACATGTTCAGACAGCAACTGAGTGGAAAATGCAAACAAATTTAATGAAAGCAGTGTAATCCCCAAAATAATTTCCATAATATTTTGAATAAAGTGCTTACCTACTAGCAGAATTTAAGTTGGAGAAATAAACAAAACGGATGACAGAGGAATAATACAATTGTTGAGGAATTTTATTCTTCTGGCACCAATAAGAAATATACAGAATAAAATAAAACAAAAATAGGAGATTGCTCCATGAAAACATAGGGGTTGACTTAGAGACATGCAGTGTAGCAGGATTGGAAACTACAGGCACTTGGGCCACTTCTTCATATAACTTATTTGTGCAGTTGGGGCTTCTTCAGGACCGATCATGTGTCTCTTGCATTGAGTGATGGACTATTGTTATGCACACCAGACTCTATGGCTTGGTGGGTCAGTTACCATATAGTTCACAATAGGTAGATCAGGTTGCATGGTAAATATATGGCACATAGTCAAATGTTCAGCTTCTACTAAGGCCCGGTAGCAAGCTAAGAGCTGTCTCTTGAAAGGAGAATAGTTATTTACAGATGATGTCAGGATCTTGCTCCAAAATCCTAGAGGCCTTCACTGTGATTCACCTACAGAGTCCTACCAAAGGCTCCAAGGAGCATCTCCATCTGTCACTAACACTTCAAACACCATTGAATCTGCTGGATCATATGGCCTAAGTGGCAGACCTGCTTGTGCAGCAGCCTAAACGAGCTGCAGAGCCTTCTCTTCGTATAGGCCCCATTCAAAAAACTAGCAGCTTTTTGGGTCATTTGGTAAATGGGCTGGAGAAACATATTCGAATAAGGCATATGGCACTTCTGAAAACCAGACAGGCTACTAGGTGTTCTGCCTCTTTCTTGGTTGTAGAGAGGATACAACAACTTATTATTCACTCTAGAAGGGATATCTTGACATCCCTGATACTACTGGATCCTTAGAAATTTCACTGTGATGAAAGGTCCCTGAATTTAGTCACTCTCTGACATTCAAATATCTTACTAATCAGCATAATATCATAAATATAATGGACCAGTGTGATATCTGGTAGAATGGAAAGGGAATCAAGATCCCTATGAACTGAACTATGAACTATAGCTAGAAAATTAATATACCCTTGAGGAAGGACAGTGAAGGCATTGCTGGCCTTGCTAACTGAAAGTGTACTGCTTCTGGTGGACCTTATGGACAGAGATAAAGAAAAAGGCATTTTTCAGATCAATAACCACATACCAGGTACCAGGCAATGTGTTAAAATGCTTAAGCAATGAAACCACATTGGCTATAGTGACTGCAATTGGAATCACTATTTGGTTAAGCTTATGGTAATCCACAATTCTCCAAGAGGTTGTCATCTGCATAAGGCAAGGAGGAGAGTCGAATGTGTAGGTGGTAGGAATCACCATCGCTACATTAAGTCCTTGAGAGAGGCACTAATCTCTGCAGTTCCTCCAGGAATTCAGTATTGTTTTTGATTTACTAGTTTCCAAGGTAGAGGCAGTTCTAATGGCTTCCACTTGGTCTTTCTCACTGTAATGGTTCTCACTCCACAAGTCAGGGAACCCACGTGGTATTCTGCCAGCTGCTAAATATGTCTGTTGCAATTATGCATCTGTGACTGTGGAAATAAAAAGAATGGATATGGGGATCCACTGTGAAATGGGCCTGAGTTAAAACTGCAGTGATCACCTGATCATTGTAAGTTCCTACTCTAAGTAAAAAGTCACGGTAACATTTTGGGTCTCCTGGATTCAGTGTTCAGAGCCAGTGTCCAGTAGTTCCCAAAAGATCTTTTCTTTTCCCTATGCTCAGTTACTGTAGTAGAAGGCTATATGCCCCTTTGGGAAAAGTTAGAAGGAAAATTAACAGTGTCAGGCCTCAGTAACATATATTAAGATTGTTTCTCAAGGACATCTGTCCTCTCTTTCCTTAAACATGTTCTGGGTCTGTAAAATAGGGGATTCTTCCATGAAGGCATAAGGGTTGATTTAGAGAGAAAAGTTCAAGTTTGGGAATTGATTGAGAGGCCTTGACTGTCTGTTTTTATGGTTGAGTTATACTTTTGTTCACTTGACCTGGAACTTTTCTGCTTATCTAGGTAAGTATGAATTTAGCAGACTTCCTATCTGTTTCACTTCTAGGAATACCACAGTTAATAAACCAACACCATACATCCACATGAGTCAGGCTATTCTGAATGCTGCTTTGACTCTGACCGTGCATTACTGTAACTATACCCACCTTGCCTCTGGCAGTTGAGTAGTGCTACTTGGCCCCTGCCACGCCCAGGACAGAAAAATTTCCATTGCATTAAGATTTTCCATTTGAGTAGCTACAGTTCCCACCGTATAGTCTGGCATACAGAAAAGAGAGCTATTGCAGACCTCTTGGCAGATGCTGGCTGGTGCTCTCCTCACATTCCTTTCTAAAAGTATTGGTGAAAGACATGCCTTCTGGACCTTCCCTGTGTGGGAGGGTAGGTCTTACATGACAAATCCACTCTAACGTTTCACTGATCTTTGAATGCCTTCCTCTGCATGAAACCAAGAGAAGTTCAGCATCTCCAATTCACTCATGGTGGATCATCTTTGATCTATGTTTCACCAAACTAATCATGCTACTAGAGACCTTTCTAACTCCGTGAGCAGCAACAATAAAAAATAATTCCTGTTTAATGGGCCAATATATCAATAATTTGGCCTGTTCAATCTTTATGTTCCTTCCACCATTATCCTATACCCTTAATAGGCATTCCCACACATATTCACCTGATTTCTGCTTGTATATATTCTGAAAATTTTTCTGGTGGGGGAGTGGAATACACTTCCTCACAGGTAGCACTTTGTATCTCACCTATAAGGTCCTTCTGGGATTCTGCTCCAGTTATAGCTCTGGAAACAAAGGGGCTGGTGGGGGGAGAATCAACATTGCCTTACATAGCTACTGCCACAGTGGAGGTCATTATTGCTTTCTCGAGCAATGCAGAGTTAATTTCCTCAGAAGAAGGGAAAATACTTATACCAGTGTGGTTGGGGAGGCTGCTATTACTGAGGTTGGGGAGGCCACTTTTGTTAGGGTTGCAAGAAATTTGATTCTTCTGGCAACAATGAAAGACAGATCAGAATCAAAATATAAACAAAATAGGGAATCACCTTTGATATTTTAATTTATTTATATCTTTACAAAAAATAGCCTATGGGCAGAGAACTGGAAGGGGTAGCATCCTGGAAAATGTTTGTATGCTAAAACAAACATGGAATATTTTATATATGTGTGTGTTTATTCTATTTAATATTCGTTATTTCTATAAGCAATTCTAGGTTTATTATGCCTACATCTCTAGTGTTTTACTGAAAATATGTTTCAGGTTTCCAAGAAATATCTTTTTGTCAATTTCTCTTTGGTGTTCACATTTTTAGCATTATATGTAATGCTAAAATAATATTTAATGAGTATAATATTTCAGAAGTGACTAAGATTCCTTATTAGTATTAAAGTAACCTTGTATAAATGTTCTATTTATTCCGATGTTGTTTAATAGTAGCTTAGCCCTTATGATATATTTTATGTTTGCTGCTGTTAGTATCTACCTGATAAACATGTGTCAAATATTTTACTGTTAACCTGTCACTATCATTTTGTTTTTAATTGTAAATAGTTTCAGTAAAGGACTATAAAGTATAGTGACCATGAGTTCAGGCTTTGGCATTATTAGACCTTGTATTAATAGTGGTCTCAGTACCTCTAACCCCATGGTTTTATATTTTACTAAATTACTCTAGGTCTAAATTTTCTTGCTTACAAAATGAGTACAATTTTACCTACATAATTGAGTTTTATGAGAAAAGATATGTTGTATAAGAAAAGATATGATTCAAAATAATGAATACTCAATAAAGAGCTCCTATCATTATTATATTTTTGTTTCTGGACTGACTCTTGGTCTTAAGTTATGTTTCTGGTTCTTAATTTTTTACATTCACTATATAATTATCTTAATTCTGTGTCTTTTAATATATGGGCTATATCTATATTGCTTATTTGGACTTCCTTTACATTTATTTTAAAGTTATATAGTTTATGTTTCCATTAGTGAATAGTCATAAATATGTATAAGACCTACTTGAACCTATAAAGTTATACTTGTATGTATGGACTCCAGCATCATAAATTAAGATGGTGAATCTAGCATTATTTTTCTTACCTCTTACTACCAAGTTCTTATATAATGGGTCCTCTCTTTCTAACTAGTAAATTTTAACAAGCTATTTGCTCGATTATTAATAGGTCTTTTGATAATAATTTACCTGCAGCATTTCTTAAAAATATTAACTATTATTATTTAAATATCTCTAATTTAGTCATTTCATTGTACATTGCCTTTTGATTTCAACGTGTATCAAGTCTCTACTTCTTAAAATTGACTTCTAATAATTTTGTTGGCCAAAGTCTATTTAAGAGTATTTTGTTTTATGGTAAGACTATTGTGTGAGTAAATTTTCTAGCCCTATGGGTATATGAGACTACCTTTTGATGACTTTGCACAGGAGTGACAAATTGGGCTTGAAATTTTAGGTTTTTTACCCCCCACAGATTCTATTTTTTTTTAATATTTGGAAGGGTAGAACGGTAATCTTTGGAAGAAAATAGTGTTCCCTTCTAGATTATTTTGTTTTATATTTTATTTTACTTTAATTTTTGAGACAGGGTCTCGCTCTTTTACCCAGGTTGGAGTGCAGTGGTGCAATCATGGCTCACTGCAACCCCTGCCTTCTGGGCTCAAGCGATTTTCCTACCTCAGCCTCCAAAGTAGCTGGGGCCATAGGCAGACACCACCATGCCCAGATTTTTTTTTTTTGGTGGAGATGGGGTTTCGCCATGTTGCCCAGGCTGGTCTGGAACCCCAAAGTTCAAGCGATCTGCCCACCTCGGCCTCCCAAAGTGCTGAGATCACATGTGTGAGTCACCACGCCTGGCCGGAAAATTTTATTTTTTATACCATCTTTGCAATGAAGATATTATTTTTATTAAATGTTATCTATAGCCAGTAATTTCTTTTAATTAGATAATTTTCTTAATTTTACTGTTTGTTTACTTAGCTAATTAATTTCAATATTGCTTTTGTTCTATCTCATCTGATATTTTTCCTGGGAATCCCATTAGATTAAGAGTTAATGTTATTGTCTCCATATCTAAATTTCATCTTATTTACCTTTGGCCTTAACACTTTGGTTTTGCATGAAGTTTTAAAATTTTTCTTCTACTTCACCAGTTTTATTATTTGTAATATCCTAACTGCTCCTTACATTCTTTTTTATTTTATTTTATTTAGGCATCATATTTTCAATGTTTTTCAACTTCCTCATCTCAAAGTATTTTTCAGTGACTGTTTAATTCTGGAAACACAGACACAGTAGCCACTAGAATCTTTAAAAAAATAAAATTAGAAACGCTTTCCTATTCTTAAGCCTCTTTTGAGAGTGTAATACACACATGGAAAATGCACCACTTCTAAGTGCAGGGCCCAGTGTATTATTACACAGTGAGCATGCCTATATAGAAATAGATCATTATCAGGTGATTTTGTTGCCTATGTCCAGCTCTTTCCACAAAGTTGACAGCTCTCTAGGATTCCATTGATTGGTTTTGTCTGTCTTTGTTTGTTTATTTTTAAAGGAGTCATGTGATGTGTACTGTGGTGTATCTGGCTTCCTTTCCTCTTGCTTGATTCACCCATGCTTGCAAGATTCATCCACAATGATGTATAAGGCTGCAGCTTGTCCATTTTAATTGATATATTATATTGTATTTTAGGAATATAACACACTTTTGTTGTTAGATATTTGAATTGTCTGTAGTTTTTGACTATTTCAACAAATGCTGTTATAAATATGTACACATTTCTATTAGGTATACACCTAGGAATGGAACTTTTAAGTGATAGGTTACACAAGTTCAGGGTTAGTAGATAGTGCTAAATGATTTTCCAGCACAGCTATAGAAGTTCACATGACTGTCAGGAATATTGGTTACCTAAATGTAATCAAAAGCTAATGCCCAAAACAATAGCTATTTTATTATTCCTCATAGAGTGTGTTAAAAATGCAAGTATTTAAGGATGATGTTAGTGAGAGACTTTGTGCTGTGTGTTTGGCAATATTTTTTTGGATTAAAGGCTTCTTATTTTTCCATTAGGCAGGATTTGGTCAGCTGTGGTCAGAAATGATAGACTGATCTTCTGAATTCAAAGGCCTAGTAAACTTAATTAAAGGACAGAATTCATTACATGAAGAAATTATCTAGGAATTCAAAGAGAAAGCTATTTTATCAAAGAATTTATAGTCTAAAATGAATATCTAAAAGTCTTATAGTCTTAAAAGAACATCTGAAAGTACTCAGATATTATACGTTTCATGATCGAATTATATTAAGAAAAAAATACATAAGGTTCCTGAAGGTTTCTCTGCCAATGACTCAAAAAAACTTCCACATGTACAGTGGAAATCAAAATGAATAAGAAAATCTCAAGAAGCCTTATTTTCTAAGAAGGGTAGTTCTAATTTGGCACATTCTTGCATCTAAAAGTTGTTTTGATGTACAAAAAGCCGGTTGGAAGCATAAACTTACTAGGTAAGTATTCAAAAGTAGAGAGTGGGTAAAATATGGGGATTTTTATATCATATTAAGTAGGTTGAATTTAATTTTGTGGACAATAGAGAGTTCTTTTAAATAAGGCACAGATATAATTTAGTTTTGGAAAAGTTATTCTAGCATCTGTAGTAAGTGCAAATAGAGGCAAAAAGAATACTTGAGAGACATGCAATTTCTATGTGAGATTATCAAAGTCTCTATTGGGGCAATGCTTACAAGGAAGATATGAACAATATTAAAGAGGTAGAGTCAACTTCACCTGTTTAACAATTGAATGGCAGGTGGTGAAAAATAAAGCAATCTTTCGAATTTTGAGGTTGGTTTCTGTATCTATGATAAATTCACTGAGGTTAGAATAAATAAGAAAATCCAATGAAAGCATTATTTCCCATGACTTAGCATGTCTGTAAGGTAAGTAAACAAAATAATGAACATAACAAAAACGTTCTTTAAAAGGAATATTGATGAACCTCTAAAATCGGCATAATTTTTGTAATATAAAAACACACACGCACACTACTCACACACACCATGCTACTGTTATTACAACAGTTAAAAGGAGCTTCCATAGGTGTGAATACAGTAAATGCAGTAATTTCTGCTGGAAAGATTTAGTAGACAGGCATAGGAGAGGACACTGAGGGTGGGAAAGCTACTTTCATTGAAATGGAATGGGGGTCTTATGTCTCCTGAAAAAATAAATTATACTCATGCCACCAGAAAATGATAAGCAGACTCAAGATTAATGCATCGTTAAATGCTAGGCCACAAGCTCAATTTGGAGGAAACATAATATGTGAGTGTATGAAATACATACATATATAATATAAAATATATAAAACTTGTATTAGCGTTTTTCAGAAAAACAGAATGAAAAGGATGTTCATATATAAAAAGAGATAAATATCAGGAATTGGCTTATGTGATAAGGGAGGCTGAAATGTCCTAATATCTGCTGTCAGCAAGCTGGAGACCCAGGAGATCCACTGGTACACTTCCAGTGGGGGGTCTGAAGGCCTGAGAACCAGCATAGCTGATAGCATAACTTCCTGTCTAAAAACTGGCCAGCAGAAGACCCAGGAAGAGCCAACAATTCAGCCTGGGTCTGAAGGTAGGAAAGAACTGATGCTTCAGCTCAAGCCTTCAGGCAAGATACATCCCCTCTTAACTTCCAGAGGGTTGGCATTTTTGTTCTATTTAGGCCTTCAGCTGATAAGGTAAGAGCCCTGCATATTAGGGAGGATAATCTGCTTTACTCAGTTTATCAATTCAGATGTTAATCCTATCCCAAAACATCCTCTTCAACACATCTAGAGTAATGTTTTACCAAATATCTGGGCATCCCATGGCCCAGTCAAGTTGACACATAAAACCAACCATCACACTTAACTTTTATTAATGTGAGACAAATGTTGAATGTGCAGTATCATAAATTTATATTTACCAGAATAAATGTATAGACAGAAATATTTATCATTCCAAATTATAAAAAAGTGCTTTTATTTTCCTCAAGAAAATGAAAAAAAGAGAATCTAAATCTAGATTCAGAATAACACTGAGTTAGGCAAGTATTACATTTTTGTGCGTGTGCATACTACAGGATCTGGTAAGGTGAATTTGGCTTTGCACCTGCTGTTTTTCGAAATGGTTGCATACATAAGGTATTTTTCTTGCCAATTTGCATGTGTTTTGCTGTTCTATGCCAGTAATTTTATGCCAAGATGTTGTGTTAAGCTATCTTCTATTTTTGCCAGAAAACAGAAACATAGCGGGGCATCCTTAATGGCTGGAAAGGCATTGAATTAATCACATACATATGACAGCTGGAGGTTCATATCCTCAGAAGTGAAGTTGCAATTACCAAAAACAAATAAAAAAAACTTTTATCCAATGACCTGCCTTGACTGAGTTTCTAAATTTTTATAATCGTTTGTAAGTTAGTTTTGATAGATCAGGGAATCCAGAGTTACCAGCTTTTACAGAATGCTTAAAATACTTATTTTTTTCTTCTAAATAACAGACTCAATCATGAGCAAAGTGACTTCATACCAAATATTGAATGAGAGTTTTTGATCAGAGATAGAACTTGTATAGTGATCTTATTCCATATATTGCAAATGAGAGCATAAATCCATGAGATGGGAGGGCATTCCTTCCCAAAGCTTTAAGAGGAGCTAGTCTATCAATCAGTAAAATGTATTTTACTTGCCAAGTTTCTGTTAGAAAACATAGTGCTATACACACGTACAAAACTATACCTCTAAGCATTATGCTTGCTTTCCCCAGTACACATAGGCATATTTATGGGAACTGTCATTTGGACTGATAAAGTATGTGCAGAAGGGGAGAAAGGTCATCTTTGCATAAAATATTAGAAGATGTCAGTAATTTGAGGACTCATGTTTCAAAAGCTTAGGAATAAATGAAGAAAACACAGGAATGTTCTTCATAATTCATTTGATGCTTACCATATGGCATGTGCTCAATATAGCTTCCTCATCCCAAAATATGCGTGGTAGTCCCAGAAATTGTCCTAAGCCAGAAAGTTAGGCACCCAACAGAAAAAGTATAAAACATAAAGGCTATATTGAGATTATTAGGATACTAGAGAAGAGTTTCAAAAGTCAAAAACTATAAATTAATACATTCAATTCACAGATAGCACTAAAGAAGAGTTTCAAAAGTCAAAAACTATAAATTAATGCATTCAATTCACAGATACCACTAAAGAAGAGTTTCAAAAGTCAAAAACTATAAATTAATGCATTCAATTCACAGATACCACTAACTCACACATTTAGAAATATTTATTGGCACCAAAATAATAGCATGGACACTTTCAGATGCTGGGAATTTAAAAAATATGTAGTAGCTATATTTTCATAATTTGACTCAGTGATACAGAATACTAATAGCAGACGTCATGCAGAATCCTTAGATCAAAGAAATCGATTTTGAATTTAAATAGAAAACTATTATGAAAATAATTTAACATATTTTAATATTTATAAGAGTACATCAAAATATATATTATATAAAAACGAATTGTAAATATGTTATATGAAAACTAAACATAGACATATGAAAATTTATTATAAATTCCTCCTATGTTTACATTGCCTATAATGTAATGCTGCAAAAAAGACCATTTTAAAGGGAATATATGTTGAGGAATATTATCTGGGATAATTAATAAGATGAGGCTCAGTGATTTTTTTTTTATGTTAGCTTTTGTAAATAAGAGATCCTCTAGGAAATAGTTTGGTATAGACTCTTTTGGTTGTTTGAATACAGTTTAAACTGTGAGATGCACCCATCACAAGTCTTTAATTCAATGGGTTTAACTGCCACCCCAAACAAGAAATATCATGTTTCCATTGCTACAGAAAGTTTCCTTGTGTATCTATCCAGGCAAATGCTAGACCTCCATGCCTCAAGAAGGCAATCACTTTCTAATTTTTACAGCTATATATTCGTTTTTGTTTACTGGAACATCAGTTAAATAGAATCACGCATAATATACCCCTTTGTGTTTAGCCTCTTTCACTCCATATGGCACTGAGTTTCAGCCATATTGCTGCGTGTATCAATAGTTGTTTCTTTCTGTTTGTAAGAAATATACCACTGAATGAAAATGCCACATTTTGTTTACCCATGAATCTTAGATGAATATATTTTCTAAAATTTTGGGCTATAATAAATAAAGTTGCTGCGAACATTCTTCTATATTGCTTTTCTGTGGGCATATTTTTTAGAGGACTAATGATGCTGAGATTTTGTAAGCTGTTTTTTGTGTTGCCTTTTCCATATCACTGCCTATTTGAACCTTTTACGTATTTTATTTTGCCATCTTTTTGGCTTCAAAGAAATAATGTAACATTAGGACAACAGTAGCATATTTTAAAATCAGAGATAATTAAGTTTAATTAAATACAATTTATTATTTATCTTATTTTGTAGTTAGTACTTTTGGAATCTTATGTAGGTAGTCTTAGCCTACCCAAAATGTATTACAATATCAGATGTGTTTAGTGGTGGAAGTCATGGGCTCTATTTTTTATATTTATGTAAATGATTTGTCTACAAATAATTTTATTATATGGCACACAATAAGAGCTAGCTTCATTTTTTCCCATATTGACTTTCAGATGTCCCAGCACCATCCGTAACAATAACAACAAAGACTTTATATTTCTCATTGAATTAACCTGACACTTTGGTGAGTCACCAAAACCACATTACTCTGCTTGTAATGGTTTTAGAGTAAGTCTTTTTAAAGGTAGTGGGAGTGTCTAATTTTGTTTTCCTTTAAAAGCTCTTTGTCTATTCCAGATATCTTACATTTTACTTTAATTTTAGAATAATATTATAGGTTTCTTTTAAGAAACATGATAAAGTTTTGTTTGGGAAAGTATAATTCTAAAAATCTATTTGGGGAGAATAAACATCTTTACAAAATTGAATACTTCAATCCATAAAGATAGTATATCTCTCCATTTTTCAGATCTTTTTCAACTTTGCTATGCAATATTTTGTAGTTTCCAGCATAGGATTCCTGTACATATCCTATTATACTTATTCTTCATATATGACTTCTGATGCTATTTTAAAATGACATTTTATTTCATTTTTATGGTGCTAACTTCTCATATATAGAAATAACAATGAGTTTTGCTTGTTAATTTTCCATTTTGCCATCTCACTAAATTCACTTAATCCTAGTAGAAATTTTACACATTCCATGTAATTTTCTACATGCATAATCACATTGTGAATGATAGCAGTTCTACTTCTTCTTTTCCCACATTAATTCCTTAATATTGATTTTTTTTTCCTCATGGCTTTGCTAAAATTTTTGGTAATATGTGGAACTGGTGACAGAAATATCCCTGTCTTATTTTTGAGCTTGGGTGGAAAGCATTCAATTTTTTTACTACTCAGTACAATGTGGTTAGACTATTTTTGTAGGTGTATTTTGTTGGATTGAGGATGTTTCAATTTCTTTCTGGTTTTTGAAGGGTTTTTATCAACCTTTTTTTAAGTTTTTTTTTTTTTTTCTGCATCTGTCAACATATATTTCTTTCCTTAACCGTATCTTAAGATGTGTGTTATTCTTTGTGCCTTTCTGAATTCTGTTTGTTTGTGTTGTGTTCAAAATTTTTACAGACATGCTAATGAAAGCTATTAGTCTGTAATTTCCTTCTTCAGTTTTTGGTATTAATGTTTCGCTAGCTTCATAAAATGAATTATGAAGTATTTTTATCATTCTCTGGTTTTGGAAAGAGTTTCAAAATAAATAAGAAAAATAAAAAAATTACAATGGAGAAATAAGCAGAAGACTTGAACTTGGATTCCACAGAAAAAGTAAAATAAATGATCATTACTAATTGAAGATATTTTAGCTTTATTAAGTGAGAAAATATATTTTATACTATCAAAACTGGTAAAAATTAAAAAAGTGTAACATTATCAACTGTTGAGGAGAATGTATATCATAGGAACTTTGTATATTGATGAAGTGTGCAAATATTGTTACAACATTTTTTGTTTTGATAGTGGCATTATTTAGTAAATTTGAGAATGAATCTAATTTATTAATGCAGTTTCATAGCCCAACAAAATATGAGAGTGTCTAAGCCCACTATTTTTCTTCTGGTGCCTTCCTGGCAAGCATTACTGAGTTATACCAGGTAGTATTTGCCACTATAATGAACTATAAATTTACACTAGGTCACAGGCTAAGAAAACCATGCCCAATAACTCTTCCTTTCTTGAGAAAAATAGTGAGTCTCTGTCATTTGAAGAGTACTGAGCAGTGTTGTGTATCTTTATTAAGCTTCTCTCTGTCAGTGTGCTATAGCTAGCCTTATTATACTTTTGGGAGTCAAGTAATGGGGCCCTCCTGAATTTGTATTAAAAGTGGCCTTTTCTTTGTTTTGTTTCACATGAAAATGATCTGCAGCACAAGTAGCCATCCAGAAATCCCTAGAAAATTTAGACATTCCTCAATCCCTTTTATAGAAATATCAACGACAATCTCACAGCAAATCTTTATGGCTTGGAACAGTGCAGATTGCAGATAAGGTACAGAGTGTATTTTGGATCAGTGGGGTGGCAAAAAAGGGAAGAGTTAATTTCTCTCCAGTAAGACTATTAATTTACTGTAATGCTACATGAAACCTAACTACTCATAGTACATAAGCGATTGATCTTCATTAACTGCAAAGTATTGACCAAACCTGGATCATACCAGGGAATAAATTGATACTTTCCCAATCATAAACACTGATGTGGTGAATCTTGCCACCAGATTGCTATTTTATACAGCTGCAACATCAAGGTTTACTCTAGCTTCCTAATGACACCAGGGTTGCTACTTTAACTAAATACCCTGAACTACATGGATACAGATAGAGGGAAGGTCCTATCATGTTACATTGCTATTGTTTCTTTCTTGATCACGGGAAAAGCAGAGGAAAGTAGATATTTGCATAACAACATAGCATAAAGGATCTCTACCCAAAGTCAGAGTCCTTTCCTGGAGCCTAATATCTGTCCTTGTTAGCTCTGTGTGAATGAATGTAGGTTAAATTAGCATTAAGGAGCCTGTACAGTGGTTCTTGATCCAGTCTTCAAGAATTGCTCCCAACACAGTCTGTGCCATTTCTCTAGGTTCTGCTTGAATATTTGCGTAAGTTTTTTTTTTAAATGTTCATGCTATTTAAGATTATATAGCAGTTAAAATGAATGAGCCAGAGCTATATACATAAACATACATGGATCGTACAACACACATCTATGGAAAAAATCCAACCCACAAATAAATGCCTACAGTGTTATATGATCATGGTTTCAATGTTTGTCCCCTCCCAACCTCATGATGAAATTTAATTGCCATTGTAACACTATTAAGACATGGGACCTTTAAGAGGGGATTAGGCCTTGAGGGCTCTGCCCTCATAAATGGATTCATGTCATTATCTCTGGAGTGTGTTCCTTATGCAAAAGCAAGTTGGGGTTTTCTCCTCCTTCCCTCCCACCTTCCTTGCCTTTCTGTCTTCCATCATGTGAGGATGCAGCAACATGGCATCATGTTAAAAGCAGAGGGCAGCGCTCCTCAGACATTGAATCTGCTGGTGCACTGATCTTTGGCTTCCCAGCCTCAAGAAATGTGAGAAATAAATTTCTATTATTTACAAATTATCTAGTCTCAGGCATTCTTCTATAGCAGCAAAAATGGACTAAGGCATATGCTTTTAAAGGCATTTCACAAAAAATGGGGCATTCGATCTCATCTAAAGGAAAAGCAATAATTTTTAAAAATTATATAAAAGTGGATGTTCATACTGTCACACTAACACCTGAGAATTAAAATGTACAGCTATAGACAAAGGTCTCATGTACAAACAAAAATTTCTACATAAAATAACAAATAAAGTGACGCATTAGAGAAATGATTGGCCACAATCACTAAGCTTAAAGAAAAATGAATCCTTTAAGTTAAAAGGTGGAACAGATTCATTTTCTTCTAAATGAATATAAGCATTTGTAAAGAAACTCCAGCTAATGAGGAATCTTAATGGATATATTTCATTGTGAGTCTAAATAGGGGTTAGAGCTTGGAGAATGTTATGAAAAGATAAGCATATATCCTGATTTCCTATATCTTCTCAATAAATCCAAATTATTTTTGCAGGGTTAACGGATAATTAAAACACATTTTTGTTGTGGGTTTCAGTGGTTTCAAGATTAGGGTGCAAAGACCTTCAAACAAAATTCACTATAAACCAATAACACACTTATATTTACAACATATATTTGGTGTAATATTTAAGTTGTTGTATTGTAATCTAATTTCATAACCCATCTTTACAATAAGGTCTGTAGGCCTTAAATAATTTAGAGAACAATTTTGTGTGAAGAGCAAAAAATCTCTCTTACAAAGTGAGGTTTTCATATTGCCAAACCCAAAAATGTCAGTAAAAGAGGATTTTTTTTCGTTGACTCTATATTTAAAAAGACCAAATATATTTTTGTCCAGGAGTTTAAGAATAGATTATTAAGAATATTAGAAAATATATACTTATCATTCTTTACCATATGGGTCACTGGGGACTCAGCACAATCCCTCTGTAGAGGTACAAATAACAACAACAGCAACAAACTTTAAAACACCCAAGTTTCCAAGAATACAATAATTTATTAGAGTGATTCATACAGTGAAATGCTATGTAGCTGCTCATTTACATTATATGTCTGAAAAATAAGAGGAAATACAAAAAATATAATGCCAAGGGAAAAAGCATTAAGAGATTAAAAGAAGAGTACAAAACACAAACACAGTATATATAGTATGATACAAAATTTATAAAAACATTTATTTTATGTTTACATGAAGCATTTAATATCTTAAGGATTTTTAAAGTTGCCATTTCCAGATAAAGATATATATTTGATATTTAAATCAAATATCAGTAAATTTTAGATGTTAAATTCAGTGTGATAAATTTTAACTTCATACTGGATTTAAAATCTTAAGGATTTTTAAAGTTGTCATTTCTGCATAAAGATATATATTTGATTTATGTATCTATTTGATTTATATATATTTATGCAGAAATGGCAACTTTAAGGATTTTTTAAAATCTGCCATTTCTCCATAAAGATATATATTTGTGATATATACATACATATCTTTATGCAGAAATGACACTTTAAAAATTCTTAAGATATTAAATAATTTAAATATCAAAGATTTAAGTATCAAATATATTTTTATCCAGAAATGCCAACTTTAAAAATCCTTAGAATTATTTAAGAATCTTAAATCCTTAAGAATATTTAAATTAAATACTCTTCTACATTGTGTAAGTTTGTATATTTTGTTATTGTTTTAAAATCTAAAATCGCACTGTCCTTTTAAGACTGTTATATAACATGTACATATAAATTTGAAAGATATATGTTTCTATAAAAATAGAAGAAAGGCCACAGTATAGTTGATTGAAAATAAAAGATGAAGAAACACCATCAAGGAGTGTTCAGAGCATGACATGGTATTCCTGCTGTGCTGATCTGACTGCAGTTTTCTTTTCAGTCAATAGCTCCACAGGGATGCACCCTGTGTGGATGCACCTCCATCACTCCACAGTGATGAAGAATTTGCTCTACGTAGGGCATTCTGCTTTCCTGCTTTCTAGGTGCTATGCATAATCTGTCAAACCTTTGGTACAAGATCAATGTGAATAGCAAGGCACAAAATTCTACTCAGCTTTTTTCTATTGACAGAAAAAAATATATATTTACACTTCAGGAAAGTATTATTATTTTTTGAAGTGCTGCAATCCTTCTCTTGGCCCTGGAGTTGAGATGTTACTGCTTTGGATTTTATAAACTACCATATCAGTTGAAGCTGATATCTTTCAAATTAACATGTTTCATAAATGATTAAAGAACAATTTATTTGATTTGTTTTTGGACAGTTTGTGATTTTCTTTGTTTTTTTTTAATAATTAAGAGATAAACTGGATGAAGACCTAATTATTCATTACTCAGCCACTTAACATATTTAATCCGATGTTTAAAATCAACAATGAAAGACACTTGTCCCATTTTGCCTTCTTTATCATAAAACCTCTTTATATTATGAGAAAAAAATCTCAAAAACTCTCATTTTTTTCTAAAATGATTCAAAAGAACTCATTTTCTCATATGAGTAAACAAAGAGGAGAAATAAAAGAGATGACAAAGGCAATAGCCCAGTGGAACTGTGGCTTCAGGCCTGAAGAGTAATAAAATGGCCATGTGCACAGGTGATGATAAAAGCCTTTCTCATTCACCTTACCTAAATAGCATTGCACTTTGGATAACATCAACCAAAGAAGCTAAAGCCACTTGGCAAGTTCTAGGTACTGTATATCCTGAAAGAATAAGGATTTACATATAATATGCATTTAAACAGGTATTGAGTATTTACTTTGTGCTAGATACAATATTAAGTGCTTTGAACAAGACATTTCATTTAATTTTCCAAGTGACCCTAGAATATTACATTATCATCTGCATTTTATAGAAGGGAAAAGTAAGGTCTAGGTAATCTTAGTACATTACAGAAAAGACACAAAGAATTTATGGCAGAGCTAGGAACCAACTGTAGGTTCATGTGAGTCCAAAGTCCTTATTCTTAACCAACCACTTATAGTATTAAAACAACAAAACAACAAAAAAATCTTTATGCCAATATCCTTAATAAACATATATGCAAAAATCCTCAACAAAATACTAGCAAACCAAATCCAGCAGCATATCACAAAGCTACCACTACAATCAAGAAGGCTTTATTCCTGGGACGCAAAGTTAGTTCAACATATGCAAATCAATAAATGCGATTCATTACATAAACAGAACTAAAGAAAAAAAGTAATTATTTCAATAGATGCATAAAAGGCTTTCAATAAAATTCAACATCCTTCATTTTAAAAACTCTCAACAAACTAGGCACTGAAGAAAAATGCTTCAAAATAATAAGAGCCATCTATGACAAACCCACTGTGTGCATCACACTGAATAGGCAAAAGCTAGAAATATTCTCCTTGATAACCAGAACCAGACAAGGATGTTCTCTCTCACCACTCCATTTCAACATAGTACTAGAAATCCTGGCCAGAGTGATCAGGAAAGATAAATCGATAATAGGCATCCAAACAAGAAGAGAGGAAATTAAACTATCCCTTTTTGCAGATAATATGATTCTATATCTAGAAATAGTCTCTGTCCCAAAACCCCTTCTAACAAACAACTTCAGTAAAGTTTCAGAATACAAAATCAATGTACAAAAATGAGCAGCATTCCTATACACCAAGCATATCCAAGCTAAGAGCCAAATCAGAAATGAAATAGCCATTCAAAGAGTAAAATACCTAGGAGTACAGCTAACCAGGGAGGTAAAGGACCTCTGCAATCAGAATTACAAAACATCTCTGCTCAAAGAAATCAGTGATGACACAAACAAATGGAAAAACATTCCATGCTCATGAATAGGAAGAATCAATATGGCTAAAGTGACCATACTGCTCAAAGCAATTTACAGATTCAATGCTTTACCTCTCAAACTATCAATGACATTTATTTTTGTTTTTGTTGCTTTTGCTTTTGAGGCCTTAGAAATAATCAGCAGAGTAAACAGACAACCCACAGAATGGGAGAAAATACTCACAAATTATGCGTCTGACAAAGGACTGGTATCCGGAATCTCCAAGGAACTCAAACAAATCAGCAAGAAGTAAATAGATAATTACATCAAAAAGTGGGCAAAGGACATGAATAGACATTTCTCAGAAGAAGATACACAAACAGACAACAAATATATGAAAAGATGCTCAACATCACTAATCAGGGAAATGCAAATTAAAACCACAATGAGATACCATCTTCTGAAAGAATGGTCATAATTAAAAAGCCAAAAAAGCAATAGATGTTGACATGGATATGGTGAAAATGGACCACTGTTATACTGCCAGAGGGAATGTAAACTAGTAAAACCACTAGGGAAAACAGTATGGAGGCTCCTTAAAGAACTAAAAGTAGATCTACCATTAATTCCAGCAATGCCTCTATATCTACCTAGAGGAAAAGAAATTATATGAAAAAGACACATGCACACACGTTTATAGCAGCACAATTTGCAAATGCAAAGATATGGAACTAAACTAAGTGTCCATCAACCAATAAATGGATAAAAAATGTGGCACATACAAACCATGCAATACTACTCAGCCATAAAAAGGAATAAAATAATGTCTTTTCAGCAGCTTGGATAGAGCTGTACACCATTATTCTAACTGAAGTAATTCAGGTGTGGAAAACCAAATACCATATATTCTCATTTACAAGTGAGTGAGCTAAGGTATGAGGACACAAAGATATACAGAGCAATATAATGGACTCGGGGACTCCAGGTCGGGAAGGTTAGCAGGGAAGTATGGGATAAAAGACTACACACTGGGTACAGTGTGCACTGCTCAGGGAATGGGTGCACTGAAATCTCAGAATTCATCATTAAAGAACTCATCCATGTAACTTAAACCACATGCACCCCCCATAAAACTATTGAAATAAAAATAATAAAATCAGTAAATTGAAACTCAAGAATACCTACCAGTGACATTCTGCACAGATTTAGAAAAATAATTATTTTAAAATTCAGATAAAATCAAAAAGAGCCCAAATAGCCAAGGCAATCCTTAGCAAAGAAAGTTGGAGGCATCATGTTACCCAACTTTACAGTCTACTGGAAGGTCATAATAACCAAAACAGCATGGTACTGGTACAAAAACAGAGACATAGAACAATGGAACAAAATAGAGAGGGCAGAAATAATGCTGCACACCTACAATCATTTGGTTTTTGACAAATTCAACAAAAACAATAGGGAAAGGACTCTCCTCAGTAAGTGTTGCAAAGATAACCGGCTACTCATATGCAGGAGATTGCAACTAGACCCCCTCCTTACACCATATACAAAAACTCGAGATGGATTAAAAATTTTAACAAACCTAAAACTATAAACATCCAGGAAGATAATCTTGGATGTATCATTCTGGACAGAGAACCTGGCAAAAATTTCATGACAAAGATGCCAAAAGCAATTGCAAAAAAACCCCCAAAATTAACAAATGGGACCTAACTAAACTAAAGAGCTTCTGCACAGCAAAGGAAACTATCATCAGAGTAAATGACATAGATAATGGGAGAAAATATTTGCAAACTATGCATCCAAAAAAGGTCTGATATCCAAAACCTCTAAGGAATGTCAACAAGTCAACAAGCAAAATAACAGACAACTCCTAAAAAGAGGGCAAAGGACATCAGCAGGCACTTCTCAAAAGAAGACATACACAGGGGCAACAAGCGTGTGAAAAAATGTTCAGCATCACTAATTGTTAGATAAATGCAGATCAAAAGCACGGTGAGAAACCATCTCACACCACCTAGAATGGCTAGCACTAAAAAGTCAGAAAATAACAGATGCTGGAGTAGTTGTGGAGAAAAGGAAATGCTTATAGGCTGCTGGTAGGAATGTAAATTAGTTCAGCCATTGTGGAAAGCAGAACGGTGATTCCCCAAAGAACTTAAAACAGAGTTAGCATTCAACCTAGCAATTCCATTATTGGGTACATATTCAAAGGAATATAAATCATTCTGCCATAAAGATACATGCACATGTATGTTTATTGCAGCACCATTCATAATAGCAAAAACATGAAATCAACCTAAATGCACATGAACGGTAGACTGGATAAAGAAAATGTAGTGCATATCCACCACCGTATACTATGCAGCCATAAACAGAACAAGATTATGTTTTTGGCAGCAAAATGGATGGAGCTGGAGGCCATTATCCTAAGCAAACTAACGCAGGAACAAAAAAACAAATACCATGTATTCTCACTTATAAGTGAGAACTAAGCAACAGGAACATATGAACACAAAGAAGGGCACAAAGGAGATCAGAGCCTACTTGTGGGTGGAGGGTATGAGGAGGGAGAGGGTCAAAAAACTACCTATCAGCTAGTATAATTATTACGTGGGTGATTAAATAATCTGTGTACCAACCCTCACGACACACAGTTTTCCTGCATAACAAAGCTGCACGTGTACCCTGGAACCTAAAATAAAAGTTAAAAAAAAAAGCAAAAAGACTAAACTGTTATGTGCAGATAGCCATTGTTTAGTGAAATAATGTTTAATAAAATAATTCCTTAGAAATGCTTAATTATTATTTATACTGAGTTCAAACATGCTAAATTAATTTAATTGTAATGTTTTATTTTTGCTATAGAGCATGACTCTGTCAATAAGGATACTTTTTAAAAGCCTCAAGAGATGACATACAACATTTCTTCAATGTTCTGGTATTATTGGTTTGGGTAAAATGTACACTTAAAATGGAGACTAATATTTCACTGTAAATAATAAAAAATATTGTTGAGTGAGACTTAATAGTAAAAAATAATACCAGTGATTAAGAAAATAAATGTATTTAAACTCATATGTAACTACTCACATGTATAAATTAAAATAAGGAGCTAAGTATTAAATAAATAATTGGGCTACTGTTGACAAATATTGCATGATAGAAGATAACTACCTTCCGTTTACTTTTATATCACAAATAAGAAGATAGTGATTTTGCAATGACATTAGGAATGTATCAAATTTTCTAAGGACATAGATTAATCCCTTTGTTTATACAATCTTGTAATACATGGGCTGAGATAACTAATCCTAGGATAAATACAGGCACAATTTGATAAATTGATTCTATTCAAGTATGTTCAGTATGTTGAATAGGCTCATTTTCACTGGTTCATACTTTTCCTAACTGTTGGATGATGCTTCAGTCTCTCTGTTCTATCATACTTTTCTCTGCCAGGTTATCTGTTAATATCTGTACACTGTGATGAACTAGGTTTGAAGGATCTAATCTAACATAAACAGTGCCTGTCTTCCAGGACAGGGGAGCATTTAGTGTCCAAGAATCACGTTTTCTTGAATCTGACCGTGGTTTCTGAGAATACGGAAAAAAGAAAACCCACTTCAGGGTTTCTAGGAAGCCATGAAAACTCATGCTAAACAGACCGAGGGTAACTTTACAGCTTTGATTAACAGGTTTTGGAATGTGTTTAAACATAGAGGTTTTACTCATAATACTCCTATAATCCTAGAGTAGCAAAAACAGAAGATGCTCTACTTATGAATACATGCCTTTAATAGAACCAGAGTACAATTTGTTCTTTCATGACTCACGAAACAGAGGAAATCGTTTCCTCTCTTTATTCTCAGCCTTGGCCTATGTTTTGGCCCAAGACAAGCCTGTACTTTCTATAAAATAAAAAACACAATTCTATTTTTGTTTCCTCCCTTATTTTACCCCCACCATTATGCACTACAACTAAATTGACTGTGCATCTTATTCGTTTTTTTGTTGTTGTTGTTTGTTTGTTTGTTTGTGATGGAGTTTCGCTCTTGTTGCCCAGGCTGGAGTGCAATGGCACGATCTTGGGTCACTGCAACCTCAGCCTCCTGAGTTCAAGTGATTCTCCTGCCTCAGCCTCCGTAGTGGCTGGGATTACAGGTGCCCGCCACCACGCCTGGCTAATTTTTGTATTTTTATTAGAGATGGGGTTTCATCATGTTGGCCAGGCTGGTCTTGAACTCCTGACCTCAAGTGATCCACCCGCCTTGGCTTGCCAAAGTGCTGGGATTACAGGCATGAGCCACCACACCCAGCTTTATTCATGTTTGAATCTGAGCATTCAACCCAGTGCCTGGCATTCAGTAAGTATTTGATGAAGGCTTTCATTCAATTCAGTTTCTGGTGATCAGCTCAATAGGCATTTGGTAAATTCTTACTGAAGCAATATATGGTACTGTATATATACAAAATACAGATAAAAAAAGTAACTACAACTACCTAAAGATTTCTTATTTATGTTATTCTATTTTATTTTATTAGATTTTCATGATTATCCTTGTTCTTCTGGATATTTCATAATTGAATATTTATTCATTAAGTTGGTTCTAATTTTGTTGTCATTTTTTTCATTAGTAAGCAGACAGCATTTAAAAGAATAGACATTACTCATGGTCTTAAGATCAAATTTTGTAATCCAATTTATTGATAAAGTACCTGTGCCTGGTAATTATTTTGAGTAATTATTTATTTAAAATATTTTTGATGAATTATATGATGGTCTCAGTCTAAATTAAGTCTCAAAACCATATAGTGTTAAGTGCTTCAACTTCCTTATTTTACAAAATTGTTTTCACTATATTAGGCCTTTCCAACTTTTATATTTTTAGAATAATCAATTTTTACAAAATTGCTACTGAGATTTGATTGAGACCTTGTATAATTATAAAAATCCTTTTGGAGAATATAGACATATTGAATATCAAATGATAAAATTTATGAACACAGTATGCCTCTTCATTTACTTAGTTTTTTAAATTTTACTTATGAATTCTTCTTATTTTTTATTGTAATCTTGTATTTTTTTGTTAAATTTTTTCCTAAGTATTTTGTTTTGATAAAATTGTAAAATGTGTTTTTTATTTTTAATTGTGTTTGCTAATATATAATTGGATTATTTGAACAGAGATGATGGTTAATGATCAATTGCAAATGCTAATTTTGCAACACTATAGTGTATTTGTACAAGAATATTTGCTAAACTAATTCAGTGATGATCTAATTGAATTATTGATACTGAGATCTGAAATAATCTAAAACCAGTTGTATTAGTCCATTCTGACACTGCTATCAAGAATTGCCTGAGACTGCATAATTTACAAAGACAGAACAGTTTAATTGACTCACAGTTCTGCATGGCTGGAGAGGCCTCAGAAAATGTATAATCATGGCGGAAGGGGAAGCAGGCATGTCTTATATGGTGGCAGGTGAGAGAGAGTGTATAGCATGAACTGTCGAACACTTATAAAACCATCAGGTCTTGTGAGTACTCACTATCATGAGAACAGCATGGGGGAAACATCTCATGATCCAATTACTTCCCACCAGGTCCCACCCTTGACAATTGGGAATTATGGGGATTACAAATCAAGATGTGATTTGGCTGGGGAAAAAAGCCAAACCATATCTAAATATTCTAAAAATATTAAAAATATTTTCAACAATATCTATCTCTGTTTATTAGAACATAAACTGTATATACTACTATTATTTTGAATATATTTAATTTGAATTTGGTTGAAATTTTGACGTGGAACCACAGACACAGAGGACCAGCTGTGTGTGTGTGTGTATATATAACACACATATATATGTCAAAATTCAAAATTATTAAATTGTACATTTTAATATGTGTAGCTTATTATATACCAGTTTTACCTCAGCAAAATATTTTTGAAATTTAAAACTTACTACAAACAAAAAACCATGAACTGTATAAAAATATTTCTATTTACTTTCATATTACCTATTTTTTTGCTACCCAGTTAAAATTTCTCAAAATTCATAAATTAAAACATTCTCATTTAGTGAAATAATTGTCTTTGTAAATTATCATTTAAGGATAGAATTTTCCACATTATATGGCAACCTCAAAAAGCTTTAAACTGTGTATCTTGCCTGAGAATTTTTACTGAAATTACCTAAACTCAAAAAATTCAAGGGATGGGAAACATTAAAGGTTAAAATCTATTTAAATAATGCAAATATTAAAATATTTGTTTATTTATTAGAAGCCTAATCTCCTTTATTCATCACAAAGTTTTTGTATAGACCTTTTAAATATATAAAGCATTGGCCAGAACTCTATTTACAGACTACGAACTTCCATTAATTACTGTGTCTTTATTTAAAATAATATCCATATTCACACGGGATACGAGTGAAAAGGAGTGAGGTTCTAATAACCACGATAAATAGAGATTCTAACAAGATTAAACCAGGAAAGCACACTTCTTGCCTGCTAAGCATAATATTATGAATTTTCCAAAGTACAGGGGGATAAATAACATGATTAGAGCCTTTGGCAGGCCTCCGAAATGGGTAAGCAAACATTTGTGTTTATTCGAGATAAGTATGCTCAAATGACATTTATTTGGAACCAGGATATGGAAGAGTCAAACTAGTAGAAGTTTTCACATTTTAATTTTAAAATTTCCAGGTTTTCAATAGAGCCTGCACTACATTAGCAAACAGCATGTAAAACTATTACAGAGCAGATTGATTTTTAAAAAACAAATTGGCAGGTGACAGCTATGTACTTAATATATCTTTGGTTTAAGAAGACTAGAATAATGATTAGAGGCCAAAGAATCCCCAAAATGTAAATTGCTATTTGGATTCTACATGATTTATTTTCTTTGTCTTAGTGGTTTTGAGTTGCTTGTTTGGCTTAGAAGTTTTGAGGCTCTAGTTGGAGGTTATTTGTTTTTGTTTGAAAGAACCTGAAGGGTGGCAGAGCTTAGACGCTTTCAGATTCCGATTAGTTGTACGATTTTTTTTTCTTACTTGATGTTGACTGAGGTTTTGCTGAATTACATGCTGTGATTATCAAAGACTTCTTACAAGCGGGAGTCCTGCTTGGAGATGATTCAGAAACTGGAGCAGGTATCACAGAATCAAGATGGACGGCTTTAAAAGCTGCAGGGACATGAGGTGACATGTATACTTCTAACTCTCTTAGCCTGGTCTACTGTACTAGACTGGAGAGGTGTCTGAAGGAAAGTAGGTACAAACTGCATGTCACTAATTTTATTATTTGCCAAATGATAAGGCTCTTGAGCATTTACAGTCATGTTTAAGTTTCCTTCAGAAAATGTACTCTTAGCCACATCCGTTGTTAATGTGGGCTTGATGCCAAAGGCTGGTCTTCCAAACCATAGTTGCTTTCTTGTTGCAAGTCATATGTAAAGCTTTCATCCAGATATGCAAAGCCCTGATGCCTGTCTTGGATTGCACCTTCGCTGGGGACCTCCACCTGTTGGGGCTATATTCATTCTCTCTTGGTGTAGTCTGTTGGTCTGGGAAGGCTGCTGGAAGGCTGTAGCACTTGAGGAGGAATTTGTCTCCAGGGCATTTTGGTATATTTATCAGTATGTGTGCATTTTTCCTCTTTAGATTTTTGGTGGCTGTTATACTGAATTGCAAGCTGAAGTTCTCTAATTGTTGGATCTTTTCATCTTTTGTCTTTATTTTCTCTTTAAGTTGTTTTATTTCATTTAATAAATCTTCATTCTCATATACTTCGTCATCATCTTCTGGTTCTGTACTTGATGGCCCTCAGAAATAATGCCACATATCTACAACTATCTGATCTTTGACAAACCACATAAAAACAAGCAATGGGGAAAGGATTCCCTATTTAATAAATGGTGCTGGGAGAACTGGCTAACCATATGTAGAAAGCTGAAACTGGATCCCTTCCTTACACCTCATACAAAAATTAATTCAAGATGGATTAAAGACTTAAATGTTAGACCTAAAACCATAAAAACCCTAGAAGAAAACCTAGGCAATACCAAATAAAGTCACATTCACAGGTACCAAGGGTTAGGTCTTAGATATAGCTTTTTGGAGGCACTATTCAACCCATAACACCTGATTTACTTAGCCTCGTTGTACCGCAGGTTTCATATGTACAGAATTGGGATAATGATAAAACCTACTCCATATAGTTGTAAGGAACAAAAATATATTAGTATAATTTTCTAGATTTAGTCTAACATATGTTAATCTATAATTAACATTAATTTATTTTTATTCCACTTTCAATTCCAACACTTTGATCTACTTTTTATCTCCTTTTGGATTCCCTAGGATCATAATCCCCTGATATCCCATTCTATTATTTTATTATATAAACAATCAATATATTCTTTATACCCAACTATAATTTGCTTGAGGCTTAGATAACCTCTTTGTATAGGTAGAATTGCTTTCAATGAGTATGAGGTACATCAATGTTATCATGGAGTATCATATTCAAATTGATAAATATTGTCTAGCTAATTGTTTAAATTTGTGTAAATAGAATATTTATTATATATTAGATTTTAAAATAATGCAAACATGGTTGGGTATATATGATTATGTTGAGTGAAAGGATATGTGTATCATCTGAATCAAGAAGCATCTCTTTTCCATTGTAATCTGATTCTGATCGAAGTACTTCGTAAACACAATTCTAATTTTCATTTTGTAGTCCTTGAGAATTTAATAATTAGTTGCAACTATATTGCTAATAGTTTGTTTTGCAATGTGTTCAACTTAGAGCATATTATAAAAGAATCAATTGCTTGTTTTTTAACTTTTAATTTTGAAATAATTTTAAATCTTTAAAAATGTTATTAAAAAGTAAAACTTAAAGTATAATAAAAAAAGAAAAAAGTAAAGCTCAGCACAAATTGTAGTAAATGAAATAATTGGAAAAACAGTGTTAAGCCCTTTTTAATTATTAATTAAATCAGTCTTTCTACTAAAAAAAGTTATGAAAAGAATAGAATGCTCACATGCAGCCTTCACCCAGCTTTCTCTGACATTAACCTCTTCATGACTACTGCAATAGTCACAACTAAGAAATTAATGTTGGCACAGTACTATCAAGTAATTATGCAATTAGCTCAGATACCACCAGCTTTTCTTTTACAGTATTGTGTGTCTGTCCTAGGATCCAATGCAGAATTCCTCATAGGATTTACTCATGTCACTTCGGTGTCCTCCAAATGACGGTTCCTCAAGTCTTTTCTTGTTTTTCATGACTTTGCTATTTCTTAATAATACTAGTAATTTTTTTGTTAAATATCTGTGAATTTTGGTTTATCTGATGTTTTCTCATTAAATTGAGATCATGCACTTTTGACAAAAATATGGTAGAAGTGATATACCCAATGTAATGTATTATGTCAGGAATTACGATTTTCATGTTTTATTATTGGTGATATAAATGTTATTTAGGATGGTATCTACCAGCATTCTCTACCATAAAGGTACCGCATTTTCCTTTAGAATTAATAAATATTTTGTGAAGATACTTTGAGACATTATAAATATCCTCTCTGTTCATCAATGGATTTTGCCTACAGTGGTTATTGTTGTGATTTTCTAATGATGACTTTCTTTTCCCTAATTCCTTCTACCTTTATTAATTGTACATACTTTTCAGGGAGGATCTATCCCTTCTCCTTCATTCATTTATGTATTCAGTTATTCATTTATATCCATATGGGCATATTTCAAAATCTGAGTTAGTATGTGGAGTGACAGAGGTCATAAGGATACTGATTTCAGTTTATATTGTTACTGGAAACAAACATCAAAACAAAAAATATGTGAAGTAGAAATAATGTGTATCTTTTAAGGAGCATCTTTAATGAGCTAGATGTGATAAATTCAACCTTAAATAATTCATTTAACGATATTAGTTACACAAACACTTAAAAGGATGCCTTTATTTTAATGTATTTTGCTAAATCCAAGAAGTTTATTGCTGAGCTCTCTGGAAAATGATTAATAGAGGGCTCATCTTAAGGAATAAAAGACATATCTTCTTATAATTAAATATTGCAGCGTGTGGAGGAGAGAGGGACGTATCAAGCTTTTACGCTTTTCCATAGAATCTCCTTCACCCAGTGAGTAGATTACAAACAGTGGGGTCAAAAGAAATGTTGGGGAATATATGGCCCAATAGAAACTGCTTACTGTGGAGCCCTTGCTCTCAATATGTTACCTGAAACTTCAGAAATCAGACCCTTCTAGAGGCTCTCAGTTAATTCTTGATTTATCTCTGTTTCCACTAGTACTAATTTGATCTTTGAAATGGAAAGTATTGAAAGTATTACAATGTTCAGGGCCTTCATAGATGTATTCAAAATAATGAAATATTAAGAAAAAAATGATTAAATTATTTGATATCTTCCCAGTTAGAATGAAATTCAAATTGTATAATAGTAAAATAAAGGTAATACTTTACATTTACCAAAGCAATCTCAGATTTTCTGATGAACAATGCCATAAAGGATACATGATAATCTTACACTAATGTACTATTACAATACTTAGAAAGTCTTTTATGGTTATTCTAAAATTATTTTCAGAGTAAAAATTGTATAAAGTAGAAAACTGGTTTCTATTTTCTGAACAATCATGACAAACTCATTCTAGGAATTGCAACTCTAAATTGTCTGATAAAGTGGTTTCTCATTATTATTACATGCTACTAAGTGGACACAATTTTGAGATATTCTACAATCTTCTAGTCCAACATGTTTTGTTTTTAATACATTTTAAAAATTTTAGGGTATTTTTGGATTTACACGAAAAATGCAGAGATATTACAGAGAGTTCCCATATACCCTTACCCAGTTTCTGCTATTGTTAACGTATTACATTGCTATGGTTCATTGTCACCACTAAGGAATCAAGATTAATATAATGTATTATTAATTAAATCACAGTTTATTCAGATTTCACTAGTTTTTACCCAGTGTCTTTTTTCTGTTCCATGATCTCATCCAGGATCCCACATTATATTTAGTTACTATGTCTCTTTAATATCCTTTGTTTCATGACAGTTTCTTAGGCTTCACTTGCTTTTGATGACCTTGACAGTTTTAAGGGATATGGTTTAGACAGTTTGGAGAATGGTCCTCAGTTTGACTGTCTTATTTTTTTAATGGTTAAACTAGGATTATGAGTTATTTGGAGGATGACTACAGAGGTGAATTGCCATTCTTATCACATTGTATCAGGGGTAAATGTTACCAACGTGACTATCAACATGAAGATATTAAGCTTGGTTATCTGTTTGAGATAGTGTTCATTTGCTTATACTTTGATTGGGACTTTATCAATTAAACACATAGATTTGGAAATAACTGACATCTTAATAATCTTGGGTCTTCCAATCCATGAAAATGACAACCCCTTTCATTTATTTGGCCCTTTAATTTTTCTCAGTTCTAGTTTGGAGTTTTCAATGTAGAGACATTGAACATTAAATATATTCATAGAAATTCGATTTTTATGCTATTGTAAATAATATGTAAGAATTAATTTTCTAATTGTTTGTAGCAAGTGCATGGAATAAAATCATTTTTGTATAGTCACTATGTATTCAATGACCTTGCTAAATTGACTTGTTAGTAAAAATATATTAATACCTGGTAGACTATTGAGATTGAGAACACTTTTATTCATATTTTTGCTTATTGAATATCTTCTTTGAAAAAATTGCTGAGATATGATTGACATACAAAAAGCTGTACATATTTAATGTATACAAATGATGACTTTAGAAATAAGTATACATCTGTGAAATCATCACCACAATCAATTTCACGAATGTATCTATCACTTCCAAAAATTTCCTCTCACTCTTTTTTATTATTTTTGTGATAAGAATACAACATAAGATTTAATCTCTTACCAAATGTTTAAGTATATGATACAGTACTGTTAAATATAGGGACTATTATCTACAGTAGATTTCTAGGTTTTATTCACCTTGTGTAATTGAAGTTTTGCACTTTTTGATCAACACCTACCTGTTTTCCCCTCCCCTCACCTTCTTGCACCTGCTATTTTACTCTCTGCTTCTATGGGTTTGACTGTTTTAGATTCCTCATGTAAGTAGAATCATGTAGTAATTGTCCTTCTTATCCTGACTTTCTTCAGTTGTAAAATGTCATTCAGATTCATCCATATTGTCACAAATGATAGTATTTCTGTATTTTAAAGAATTGAATAATGTGCCATTTATGTAAATAGCACATTTTCTTTTCCCTTTTATCCATCAATGGACATTTAGGTTGCTTCCATGTTTTGGCTATTGTATATAATACTGCAGTGAACATAGGAGCAGATATCTCTTCAAGATATGTATCTTCAAAATGAAATTAAATCATATATATATATACAGAAGTAGAATCTCTGGATCATATAGTAGCTCTATTTTCAATTTTTTGAAGACTCTGCATACTGTTTCCGTAGTGGCTGAACCAATTTACACTTCCACAAACAGTACGAGGATTTCCTTTATATCCTCAGCAACATTTTTTTTACAATAGTTAACAGCTATGAGTTGACATCTCATTGTGGTTTTGATTTAAATTTTCCTGATGATTAGTAATGTGGAAACCCTTTTTACATACCTGTTGGTCATTCGTATGCTTTCCTTAGAGAAGCATCTATTTAAATCCTTTACCTAGTTTTAAATTATGATATTTTTCCTACTCAGTTATAGGAGTCCCTTTTGTATTTTAGATATTAACTCGTTTTTTGGCTTGCATATATTTTCTCTTCCTTCATAGGTTGTCTGTTTACTGTGTTGATTCCTTTTCTGTGCAAAAGCATTTTGGTTTCATGTAATTACACAGGCATTTTTGCTGTAGTTGCCTGTGCTTTTGTTATCATGTTCAAGAAACTGTTGCAAAGGCCAATGTAGAGTAGCATTTTTCTCATGTTTTCTTCTAGGAATTTTACAATTTTATGTCTTACATTTAAGTTTTTAATCCATATTTGAGTTGATTTTTTGTGTATGGTATAAGTGTCCAATTTCACCCTTTTGCCTGTAGGCATTCAGTTTTCTCCACCAGTGTTTGCTGATGAGACTATTCTTTCCCCATTGTGTATTCTTGGCTTCCTAGTGGAAGGTAAGTTGACTGTATATGCAAGAGTTTATTTCTGGGCTCTCTGTTCTGTTTCATTGGACTGTGTATCTGCCAATTTAAATATAAATATGTACTTTTTTGTAAATATTTTGTAATTACCAGTACAGCGATCTGTGCATTTTTTTTTCCTGTGGTGGTAATTTTGTAAAAGAATACTCTGTACACACACACACACACACACACACAGAGAGAGAGAGAGAGAGACAGAAACAGACATTGTGTTTCTTCTTTAGTCAATGTTTTGATGTTTAGTACTATTTTGATGTCTCTAGGAACCATAGTGGTATTCTCTCTTTCATTCCAAATATTGTCAGTTTTTAGTTTTTCTCTATTCTCTTGATGAGTCTTGATGTAGACTTATCAAGTTTAATATCTTTTTTCCAATAACTAAATCCTGACATTTCAAATTTTTGTTGCCTTTTACTATTTCATTGATTTCTTATGTCTATTACATTATTTCTTCTACTTACTTTCCATACTTTGGCCATCTTTTCTAGTGTCTTGCAGTTGAAACATAAATCACTGTTATTAAACATATCTCTTTTCTTATACAAGCTTTTAAATCTAATATTCTCTCATAGTTCTGCTGTAACTGAATTTTACCAATATTAATATGTTAAATTTTTTGTCACTTAATTTAAAATATTTTCTTATTTCCTTTTACATTTTTTGTCTTACGGGTTATTTAGAAGTTTTTTTTTATTTTTTTAATTCTCGAATATTGGAGATTTTTTAGCTTTCCTAATGCTATTGACACCTAACTTATCTCCATTGTGGTCATACATCAGGCTACATAATTTCAATTTTTGGAAATATGTGGAAATTTATTTTATGATTTGGTCAATATTGGTTAATATTACTTAGCATGTAAAAAGAATATGTGTTTTAAAGTTCTTGGTTTAAGTTCTATAAATATTCACTCAGGCAAAGTTGATTTATAGAACTGTTGACATCTTCTATATCCTTCTTGATTCTTCCTGGACTACCTTTAAAATAGCTAAAGGAAATCAATATGTTTTATACTCTTTTTCCATAGATATATGTAATTGTTTTAGCTGACAGGTTTATTTTTGTCCAAAACTTGTCTGCATGTCTGATAATTAAAAGTTTGTGTAAGGAGTTCAGCTCAGAAATTTGTTTTTTCTCTAATTTTGTATAACTTTAATCCAAACTCTAATCTATTCAGGGATTCATGATGTATACAAGATTATAGAAAAATGTTTTGAAGTCTGAATTTACAAAGAACTTTTCTCCTTCGTAAAGAATTGATTTTGGTTCTACTTTCATGTTTAGAGATTGGTGTCAGTAGAGGAACTAAATCAGGTATGACTGTTTAAGAGTAAGTGTTGCTGGAGGTCTGAGGCTACATTGATATGACTGCTCAAACACGTTTTCCTGCCCTGGAAGACATTAGTATTGTAGACACGTATGTGGCTAATATAAAATTGGTTTGTGTAGTCTGGGTTTAGTGTGTTTATTTCTGTTTCCTCTAATACCCAAAAGTCTTTTTCTCTTAAGGTCTAAAACAGAAAGGCAATGTAGTTTTGAAATGTGTTGCCATAAATATGCACTTTCTATATGTCTAGTCTTGTTTATACAATCCTCACAACAACCTTACTGGGTGGATAAACAATCCTGCAGTTGCAATTGAGAAACGAAAGCTCACAAATGTTAAGTAACTTACCTCAATTCCCATAGCTAATTCTAGAAGTCATTTATTTGTGCATCACCAGAGTTTTCTGGATGATAGTGAAAAGAAAATTTGAAAAATAAGTTACTCCTGATGATGTCTTGGCTAATTGAATAAAAAGCCACAAAGATTTTTGAACTTAAGGGATATTGAAAATGCCTAAAAGAAAAAGAAAAGCTTCTATTTCTTTCTGAATATTTTAGGTTCACATTATTCTGGACACAGATCAAGTCACAGCTTCTAATTCTTTAATTAGTATGTGTGAGTGCACACACATGCAGGTTTGTGTATGCGGTTGGTTGAGTTTGGACTGATATTATTTCAAAGGAACATATTCTTTGAACCTTAAAAGAAACAACAGCAAATATTTTAGAAGAAACCCTTCAGTTTTTTATGTGGCTAATGCTCTGTGATAATAATAAGAATCATCTGCCAGCACCAAATAAAAGTAACTACAACTTTTCAGACCAGAAGTCAGAAAATAAGCAAAACATGGGAAATCCTTCTCTTTGTTAAAAGAAGGATCATGCTCGGTTGCATTTCCCCATCAACCCCTTTGCAAGAGAGCTGGCTAGCTTCAATTTTATTAGTACCATTAATAACCATAGCGTGTCAGACAGGCTGTCAGCTATAGGCTAATCTCCTGGGTGACTGGATACCTATATTTTTAGAAAGCTGTGAATGCTGCTTTAATTATTTAGAAGTTGGTTGGCTCACATAACCCTATTACACTTGCACAAAGCTTCAACATTTGTTCCTAAGAGTATCTTAATGTCAAATTTATTCATCAATGCCTGAATTACTCTAATCAAGAATTTGTTCAGTAAAAATTTCAATCCTAAAAAAATAGATTATTTTCTATTGTTAAGTGCCATGAAAAATCAGGAAAAAAATGTTATTCTCAAGCAGCTAAGCACTAATTTTAACCCCATCTGATATTATCTACTGTCACATATTAATCGAAAATATTAAAATTCTGTATTCTAATTCTGTGCATCTATAGAATTGATCAAATTGTATATTTTAAAATATGCCAAATATTTTAACTTCCATGTTCCAAAGACAAATCTGATCAATGTCTCATGTATATATGTATAGTTATAATCTTAGCATTCTTTTAGAATGCTGCAATAATTCTGGGGAAATTAAAGGTATTTATGAAAATAACAACTGCTAAATTAAGTAGCTATTGAATGGTTACAATTGATCCATCAGCAATTATTTAGTAAATAACTAAATTAAGAACACAAAGTGTTTTTTTTTTGAAATTGTATTACATTGAAATGTCACATTAAGTTATATTCTTTCGTTTATATGTGTGATAGTTTTAGACCATGATGTGGGTCATGAAGCTTTGCTTATTCCAGTCCTAGACTTATGAGGTACACCAGATGTTGTGGAAATATAAGGACCCATCTCCACTGTGCCTTTTTCTGAATTATCTAATCCACAGTGGTTTTAAGCATGATAACATGATTTTGTTTTATAATATTTAGACTTAGAGCCTTTAAAAATTTATTCAGCAACATGTAACTGGAATTTCATACCTATTCATTTTGCCATTTTTCTGTATCTCTACTTCTAGTGATTTTTTTTCTGGACATAAAGAAAATGTGGTACTTATACATAATGGAGTACTATTCAGCCATAAAAAAGAATGAGATCCTGTCATTTGCAACAACATAACTTCGGTTTTAAATAAACGTCTATAGTCTGTCTAGAGTCTAGAGGTCTCCATGCATTTAGAGTTAGTCTTTAGGGATATATTGTCCATAATGCTCTGTGGAGGTGAATTTTCTGAAACCAAAGGTGGATCAAAGCAACCCCCTTATTAAATTCTTTCAAGGACTCCCCATTGTTCAAGAGATCTATTATACAACATGGTGATTACAGTTAATAATAGAGTATATTCTTGAAAAATGCTGTGAGAGTGGATGTGAAGAGTTCTCATGACAAAAATGATAACTATGTGAGGTCATGCATAAGTTGATTGGCTAGATTTCATCATTCCACAATGTATAAATGCTTCAAAACAACTTTTACATGGTAAATACATACAATGTTGTCCATTTAAAGGAATAAAAATGAGTAAATGTTACCAATTTATAAAAATAAAGTTAAAAAAATAGACCTGGTGCAGTGGCTCATGCCCATAATCCCAACACTTTGAGAGGCCGAGGCGGGCTGATCGCCAGGTCAGGAGATCAAGACCATCCTGGCTAACATGGTGAACCCTGTCTCTACTAAAAATACAAAAAAATTAGCCGGGCGTGGTGGCAGGTACCTGTAGTCCCAGCTATTCAGGAGGCTGAGGCAGGAGAATGGCGTGAACCCGGGAGGCGGAGCTTGCAGTGAGCTGAGATGGCGCCACTGCACTCCATCCTGGGCAACAGATAGAGACTCCATCTCAATAAATAAATAAATAAAAGAAAAAAATTAAAAAAATAGAGACCATCCTCTACAGAGAATTGACAGCATCGGGGATCAGGGTTATTAGATAATGTCCAAGTATATGCAGATTTTCTGAAGATTTTCTTTCTTAGAAGGGATGAAAGATGAAGTTCCAGCTGCCTTCAAAAATATACCCCCCAAAAAAGCCTTGCTTAATATAGCAAGTAGCCTGAGGAGCCGGGCTTCCTTGGTTCAAGCCTGAGTATTTTGGCTCCAGACAGAAGTTCCCTAGAAGGCAAATAAATCGGACAGACTGACCAATCACAGAATCTGACAGCTTTACTATGATCACTCTCATGATTTCTAGTATATGTATCCCTGCCAGCATTACTCTGGCCTTCAGAGTCTATTTGATGTGTGAAGCTGCATTTTCCCCTTACCTTCACCTAGAGAGGAGGGATAGACTCAGGAATTCCATCTAATACTCCTTTTGGGCCTGGATATCCTCCTTGAACTGACTTTGTGTCTGCTGGAAAACTCGGCCTAAGTCCCGCTTAATTAATTCTTGTATGTGCCCAGAAGCTTCAGGATCCCTACAGTCCATCCTATCAGCTTTTAACTGTATAGATATATACAGTTATATATAGCTTTATAGATATACAGTTATATATAGCTTTATATATATACAGTTATATATAGATATACAGCTTTACGCTTACCTGGACACTGGGTTAGCCTGGTGGCTGGTACTGATTTAACTATTCATAGTTGGTTGTTTTGTCCCTCACCCTCTTCTTCCCCAACAGACTGAAAACATTAAAATTTCCTTATCTTTTCAAGGGAGCTACCTGTGCTCTTCCTGTTCGCACTCAGCACTAAGAAACTCTCAGAACCACACTGAATCTGTACTTGTGATGAGCTTCAGAGATCCTAGAATCCAAGCCATCTGGGGACAGTGCTCACCCCCAGGCTGAGACTGAGGTTCTATGTCCAGGTGAATATTTTGTGTCATCAGGAAACTGCTCTTTAAAGCATGGCAGTCCTATATCTTGGACACTCAGCATGCTAGTGGTAGAAGTAATTCCTTGCTTACTGAAGCCATAGATCATGCAGATCCCCATCTACCTTATTGAGATTTGACAGGTCATTAGTTCATACATGTCTTCCCACTGCTGTTGAAGAGCAGGAGACTCTTTGGAGTTGATTCTTTGTCCCCTTATCTCTTTGGCCCTAAAATTAATACATGTATGACTAACCTTTTTTTTTAATTTTTCATAAAGAAGAAACCCCGATATTCTTGGAGACATGGCTGCCCTGGAACTTGGTAAACTCACATCCTTTGAGGCAAGGTGAGGATATCTCTTAGTTATTTGAGTTTTATGCAGAATTCCCGGGAATTTTTGCTAACTTGTTGTCTTATACCAGAAACCTCCTTTGCTCATAACTTGCTTTTCTGTATTATAGTTTTGCTTTAAATGCAATCATTTGGATCAGAATTTATTCATGTCATCACTATTGACATTTTGCAACAGATATTTTTTCTTTCTCTGTCTCTCTCTCTCTCTCTGCAAAGCTTTTTAATGGAATGTAAAACATTTACTGTCATCCCTGGTAAACATAAACTAAATGACATAGCACTCTCTATCTCCCTGTTGTGACAACCAACAGAGCCCCAAGACATTGTCAAATGTTCTCCAGGGGGCCAAATTTTACTGTTTCAGAACCACTGACTCCGATATAGACATCTGCTCCCTGCTGAATTTCTTTCAAAGTTTCTATTTTTACACACACACACACACACACAATATTTAATGAGGATCATAAGTTATATAAAAATACTGTAAGGGTGACAGTGAGAGGTGCATAGTACATTCCTTGGCAAACAATGGCAAAGTTACCTCTTTGCCATTGTTTTGCTCCCGAGTCCTTTTTGTGCCGCTTTCTGCCTCAGAGAGAAGTCATCTCTTCCCTGTTTCTCCTGTGTAAAATTCCATGCTGCTGGTCTCTTTCTTTCTTCTCTCCAAGTTCCCATCTTCCCTCCAACAATTTAAGCTCTTCTTGCTTTATATCATGTAGAGCAACTGGGCTTTCCATACTCCTTACTTCAGCCTAACATATAACTCATCTGTAGGAGTGGAGATGTCCTGCTTTTAACATAGTTCTTCCACCTGCTAGAAAAAGCATTTGTCGTTGTGTGTCATAAAACAACAAACCTTTGTTTTTAATCATACCACAGCTTATTCTCTTTATTAAGGTTTTCTGATTTTTAAAATCCATTTTCTAGCTTTTCACTGAAATTGCTTTTGATTGACCTTTCCGTATTTTTAAAAGCAAATAATACAGTCACTTATATTGATTATATATGTTTATATTTGCATTTGTATGTATATTTGTGTGTATTATTTTCTCACGTTAGGAAGACATAATACAGTTATAATTCTAGCAGATTTTTGTTTTGTTTTGTTTTGTTTTGAGACAGAGTCTTGCTCTGTCACCCAGGCTGGAGTGCAGTGGCGCCATCTCCGCTCACTGCAAACTCTGCCCTTCCAGGTTCATACCATTCTTTTGCCTCGGCCTCCCGAGTAGCTGGGACTACAGGCACCCACCACCACGCCTGGCTAATTTTTTGTATTTTTAGTAGAGTTGGGGTTTCACTGTGTTAGCCAGGAAGGTCTCGATCTCCTGACCTTGTGATCCACCTGCCTTGGCCTCCCAAAGTGCTAGGATTACAGGTGTGAGCCACTGTGCCTGGCCAGTTTTTGTCTTTTTTTTTTTATTAAGAGTATAAAATGCTGAAGTTAAGCATTGCATCATTTCCTTACCATATTTTCACACATTGTACTGCTGATTCAAATTAATTAGCCCTGGCTCAGGACACACAGCCTTCTCCCACTCAGATGGTGATGCTGTACCAGAACAGGCAGCTCTTTTATTTGCGTTTTTTGTTTTGTTTTGTTTACTATATCAACAGCCTCTCCATTATCTCACTTTTTCACAGAACATACACTTTAAGCCACATCCTTCTTTCAGTTCTTCCTTGATTTCAGTAGAATTCTCTGTTTTAAAACATTTCTTCATGGATTCTAGCATCTCTCATGCTTTGATATGACATTTCAGAATAACAGTGATTAAAAGATAATATTTAAAGTATAAGGACAACAAACACACTTATTTTATAAATCAGGGATACTCAGATCAATAGTTACTAAGTCATAATAACATAAATACAGAAAGTAAATTCAAGCTAAATTAAAATATAATTATTTTTAATGATTGTTTGATAAAAATGGCACTGGCTATGACAGCCAAGTCCTCATTGCCCACTGTAAGAAGTCAAATTAAATGTTTAAAATTAATAAATCACCAAATAATAATACAGGTAGTATTCTAAAACATAAAGGTCAATAATAAATAGAACAGCAAACAGATTCCTAAAGTTCAAGCTCAAACATATAGCTAATTGTTACACTTAATAAACAGATGAAGAAATAGCCTACCATAAGTAAGAGTGTGCGTGTGCGTGTGTGTGTGTGTTAAAGCTTCTCTTAAGAAGCTATGAAAAAAAGCATAAGATGTACACAGAGTGCAGATAGTGAACAATTAAGAAATAGTATGCAAGACCAATATATTTAAGTTTGAAGTGTATGAAGAAATAAAATATCAAAATGACATAATATTTTAAAGGAAATAATGCAATCACAAAAATATAAAATTCAATTATACATTCAATGATAGAAAAGCTACATTTATGAGAAAAGTAGTAAATTTTGAGAGGGGTATGAGGTGGTAAGAGTGCATTATAAAATAAATTTTTAAAAAAGAATACAGCTCAGAGAGACAGATTCTGAAGCTATGAGAGAAGTGAAGATAAATTGATTACCAAAGGAGAAGCAATAACACTATTTAATTGAATATGTAACCAGAGAAAGAATAGAATGAGGATGAAAGAAACAACCTGAGACTGCTTTCAGAATTGGTTAGAAACTATCCTCTGATTTAAGGAGAACAATGAATTCTTAAAATTATTTTATTTATTTATTTATTTATTGTTATTTTCTTGATTTTATTTCTTTTAATTTTTTTTTATTATTATACTTTAGGTTTTAGGGTACATGTGCACAATGTGCAGGTTTGTTACATATGTATCCATGTGCCATGTTGGTTTCCTGCACCCATTAACTCGTCATTTAGCATTAGGTATATCTCCTAATGCTGTCCTTCGCCCCTCCCCCCACCCCACAACAGTCCCCAGAGTGTGATGTTTCCCTTCCTGTGTCCATGAGTTCTCATTGTTCAGTTCCCACCTATGAGTGAGAACATGCGGTGTTTGGTTTTTTGTCCTTGCGAGAGTTTACTGAGAATGATGGTTTCCAGTTTCATCCATGTCCCTACAAAGGACATGAACTCATCATTTTTTATAGCTGCATAGTATTCCATGGTGTATATGTGCCACATTTTCTTAATCCAGTCTATCGTTGTTGGACATTCGGGTGGGTTCCAAGTCTTTGCTATTGTGAATAGTGCCGCAATAAACATACGTGTGCATGTGTCTTTATAGCAGCATGATTTATAGTCCTTTGGGTATATACCCAGTAATGGGATGGCTGCGTCAAATGGTATTTCTAGTTCTAGATCCCTGAGGAATCGCCACACTGACTTCCACAATGGTTGAACTACTTTACAGTCCCACCAACAGTGTAAAAGTGTTCCTATTTCTCCACATCCTCTCCAGCACCTGTTGTTTCCTGACTTTTTAATGATGGCCATTCTAACTGGTGTGAGATGGTATCTCATTGTGGTTTTGCTTTGCATTTCTCTGATGGCCAGTGATGATGAGCATTTTTTCATGTGTTTTTGGCTGCATAAATGTCTTCTTTTGAGAAGTGTCTGTTCATGTCCTTCGCCCACTTTTTGATGGGGTTGTTTGTTTTTTTCTTGTAACTTTGTAGATTCTGGATATTAGCCCTTTGTCAGATGAGTAGGTTGCGAAAATTTTCTCCCATTCTGTAGGTTGCCTGTTCACTCTGATGGTAGTTTCTTTTGCTGTGCAGAAGCTCTTTCGTTTAATTAGATCCCATTTGTCAATTTTGGCTTTCGTTGCCATTGCTTTTGGTGTTTTAGACATGAAGTCCTTGCCCACGCCTATGTCCTGAATGGTATTGCCTAGGTTTTCTTCTAAGGTTTTTATGGTTTTAGGTCTAACATTTCAGTCTTTAATCCATCTTGAATTAATTTTTGTATAAAGTGTAAGGAAGGGATCCAGTTTCAGCTTTCTACATATGGCTAGACAGTTTTCCCAGCACCATTTATTAAATAGGGAATCCTTTCCCCATTTCTTGTTTTTGTCAAGTTTGTCGAAGATCAGATAGTTGTAGATATGCGGCATTATTTCTGAGGGCTCTGTTCTGTTCCATTGATCTATGTCTCTGTTGTGGTACCAGTACTATGCTGTTTTAGTTACTGTAGCCTTGTAGTATAGTTTGAAGTCAGGTAGCATGATGCCTCCAGCTTTGTTCTTTTGGCTTAGATGCAAAAATCCTCAATAAAATACTGGCAAACCGAATCCAGCAGCACATCAAAAAGCTTATACACCATGATCAAGTGGGCTTCATCCCTGGGATGCAAGGCTGTTTCAACATATGCAAATCAATAAATGTAATCCAGCATATAAACAGAACCAAAGACAAAAACCACATGATTATCTCAATAGATGCAGAAAAGGCCTTTGACAAAATTCAACAACCCTTCATGCTAAAAATTCTCAATAAATTAGGTATTTATGGGACGTTATCTCAAAATAATAAGAGCTATCTATGACAAACCCACAGCCAATATCATACTGAGTGGGCAAAAACTGGAAGCATTCCCTTTGAAAACTGGCACAAGACAGGGATGCCCTCTCTCACCACTCCTATTCAACATAGTGCTGGAAGTTCTGGCCAGGGCAATCAGGCAGGAGAAGGAAATAAAGGGTACTCGATTAGGAAAAGAGGAAGTCAAATTGTCCCTGTTTGCAGATGACATGATTTTATATTTAGAAAACCCCATTGTCTCAGCCCATAATTTCCTTAAGCTGATTAGCAACTTCAGCAAAGTCTCAGGATACAAAATCAATGTACAAAAATCACAAGCATTCTTGTACACCGATCACAGACAAACAGAGAGCCAAATCATGAGTGAACTCCCATTCACCATTGCTTCAAAGAGAATAAAATACCTAGGAATCCAACTTACAAGGGATGTGAAAGACCTCTTCAAGGAGAACTACAAACCACTGCTCAATGAAATAAAAGAGGATACAAACAAATGGAAGAACATTCCATGCTCATGGATTGGAAGAATCAATATCATGAAAATGGCCATACTGCCCAAGGTAATTTATAGATTCAATGCCATCCCCATCAAGCTACCAGTGACTTTCTTCACAGAATTGGAAAAAACTACTTTAAAGTTCATATGGAACCAAAAAAGAGCCCGCATCGCCAACTCAGTCCTAAGTATTTATTTATTTTTAGACAGATCTTGCTTTGTTGCCCGGGCTGGAGTGCAGTGGCACAACTTTGGCTCACTGAAACCTCTGCCTCCTGGGTACAAGCGATTCTCCTGCCTTGGCCTCCCAGGTATCTAGGATTACAGGCATGCACCACCATGCCCAGCTAATTTTTGTATTTTTAGTAGAGATGGGGTTTCTCCAGCCTGGCTAGGCTGGTCTCGAACTCCTGACCTCAGGTGATCTGCCCCTCCTCGGCCTCCCAAAGTGCTGGGATTGCAGGCATGAGCCACTGTGCCTGGCCTTAAAATTCTTAAATCTATTTCTAGTGACATCATCATGAACCAAAGTATAAAAAAGCAAAAGAGAAAACTTTAAAGCAACTGCAACATTGAAAACAAAAAGACATTCTGCCTTCTTCAGAAAGCTAACTGTACATGATTTTTCAATTACAATTGTGTAACAACAGGAAAAAAAACCTTTCAAGAGTGAAAGATGTATTCTGGGAAGTCAGCAGTGATGGTAAGGTTTAAGATTTTCCGCTTAACTCTTTTTTTTTTTGAGAAGGAGTCTCGCTCTCTTGTTGCCCAGGCTGGAGTGCAGTAGTGCGATCTCAGCTCACTGCAACCTCTACCTTCTGGGTTCAAGATTCTCCTGCCTCAACCTCCTGAGTTGCTGGGGCTACAGGTGTGGACCACCACACCTGGCTAATTTTGTATTTTTTTTTTTTTTTTTTTTAGTAGAGACGGGGTTTCTCCATGTTGGTCAGGCTGGTCTCAAACTCCCGACTTCAGTGATCTGCCCGCCTCTGCCTCCCAAAGTGCTGGGATTACAGGTGTGAGCCACCGCGCCTGGCCCCACTTAACTCTTAATGAGTTTGCAACAGTCTGGGGCTGCATAAAAGTCAACCAAACTCTTATACTTGCAGGTGATATCATACAGCCAGGCCCTGCTGAGCTCTGCTGCTTTTGCTGATGTTCTGCAGTCCAGGGTCACAGGACAGAACACTCCAGACCACACTGACTGCTTTTGTTGAGTTTCTACTTCACTTTTGATGAGTAATCTACTTCCTGTTAGCATCTGACAGGTCTCAAAAAGAACAGTATTAATCCGGTGGGAAGTGTGTGGGAGTAGGAAGCTACCTCTAGAAGAAATGTTATCATAATTCTCAAGCTTATTTCTCCCACAAAAGAGTTTGATTGACTTTGAAAGAGAAAAAATGTGAGGCAACTGTAATCATAAATCCAATCAGTTCTTACCAATCTGGCTTTTCCCCCAACCCAAAATAATTACACATACCATTATCATGTTGTTCAGTATTATGAAACTACTGGTTAATCTGGCCTATTGGAATACTCAACTACAAATAAAAGCCTCTCGGTATCTTTTTCTCTTCAAGTGTGAAATATTTCATCTACATTTTGAATGTCTGCAAAGAAAACTCTTTTCGGGGCAATTCTAAGGGTCTAGTTGTTGGAAGCATCAAATATTTGAAAGGAATAAGAAGGCTTTGACTTCATAATTGTATTTGCAGCTTTGTGGACCCAGCATGATATTTAACACCATGATGTTGCAACAGTCACTGTTTTTACTGAGCAGTGACTGGTGAAATGTATGTTGCTTTTTGTTTTGTGTTTCAGTTATTTTTCTACCAATAGTTCCATGAAGGTTTCTTTTTTTTTTTTTCCTTTACTTGTTTATTAAATACATGACAAAGTTGAGAAGCACATTACCAGGATAAATTGTATTGACCCTCCTGTCTCTCTTCTTCACTAATGAATTTTTGGTTTGGTTAGAAGACAGGAGGGTTTTAAGACCACTGTCATTATCATGAGCTAGGTTTGTAAATGTCATGGTGAAAAAATATTAATATCTCAAAATGTCTATTTTTAAAATTGATCTTATGGCTTAACAAGCCCACTTAGTGGAGTATTTCCCACCATCATTTAACCACTAATGATTCTGAAAGTATTTTATATCCACATGATCTTAGACCTTCTCTTAATGATCGTATTAACTTACAAACTTAAGACTATCTTGGAGGACACTGAATATTGATGTGTGTAGCAAAGTGTTTACTTTCTTTAAATAACCAGCTCGGTGATAGTTCTGTACGTTTCTAGCAGTCAGTGTAGTTCTGTTTCTTCAGAGGAATATTTTTCACATTGATACAGGAGAGGGGCAGGGAAGTGCTGGGTAGGGAAGGGCAGGGTCCCTGGCAAGGGCTCCACCCTCGGGCCTGGACCCATGGACCTAAGTGAGGACAGGCACTCTTGCTTTCATGCCTAAATGTTACATTTTCCAAAACCACTCTGGCCTGCCATGCCCCCCATCCTGTGCCTAAACAAACCCGGAGACCCTAGTGGACACACACACAAGTGGCTGGATGTCGAGAGGAACACACTGGCAGAAGAACGCACCGACAGACACCTGCAGGCCATTGACTGTGGAACAATGTGGACACCGATTGTAATTCAGCCAAGGGTGCTGGGAGGAGATCCCAGCCACTGAGAGGCCCAACTCCAGGGGAAGACTGCCTTCCCACTCCATCCCCCTTCTGGCTCCCTGTTAGTCTGCTGAGAGCTACTTCCACCACTCAATAAAACTTTGCACTCATTCTCCAAGCCCACGTGTGATCCAATTTTTCTGGTACACTAGAGCAAGAACCCCGGGATAAAGAAACACTTCTTTCCTTGCAATAAGGCAGAGGGTCTAAATGAGCTGATTAATACAAGCTGCCTGCAGATGGCTAAGCTGAAAGAGGACACTGTAACACACGCCCACTTGGGCTTCGAGAGCTGTAACATTCAGCCCTAGATGCTGCCATGGGGTTGGAGCCCAACCTCACGACCAGCCCGCCTACATGCTCCCCTTAGGGGTTGGAGCTCTGGGGCACTGAAGCAGCCAGCCACAGCCCCATCACATGCCCGGCAAGGGGGTAAGGGCACTTTTCTTATTTCAACATTTCTTTTTTATTTTTGTTTTTAGGGTGATATCTTTCTTTCTGTTTACCCCTTTTTTCCTAAAATCAATGCAGGTGAGGTGGGTGGATAAGGAGTGTTATTTTTAAATAGCCTGTTAGGTATACTTGGGTGGGAGGGTTGTAAGTATATTTTTATGAATCTTGCTTAATACTGATCATTAGCTCTCAAGCCCAGTCAGCAAAATGCTTTCATTTTTAACTGTAGAACAATGACCCAGTTGAATTTTTATTTTTTCTATTTAAGAAAAGTAAGCACAGAATTAGGAGTATTAAAACGGGCCTGTGGCCTCATGTTAAAATGACTAAATCTCCTAATTTGTATTTGTCCAAGACAGTCAAGATAAGAGGGAACATGCATTATCAGATAAACTCTCCTTGGACACAGAAACCGTGCTACAAGCCAGTCTGCCCTGTTGACTGCCATATTTCTTTTTTTGTGTGTGCTAAGTTCCCTGGTACCTGTTTCCATTATGCTGACTGCCTTTGACACTTGTAAGTAGGAAATTGCTATAATAATGTTAATCCCATCAATTCAGTGAATGGGTGGAAGGAAGCTTTTCCCCCAAACCTTTAGGCAAAAGTTGGTTTTAGTTTGTTTTTCTCTTCTGGCTTTCACTTGAATCTGAAATGTTACCATTGCGGGCCACATTTGACATGTGACAGGCAAGGAGCAGGTGAACAATCAATGGAAAAGTGTTTAAAAAAAAAAAATACTCCTGTGTTAGCTAACAGACTTCTGACCACGTCACTGCCGTTCACAGAGAAGGCTGAAGAAGGTAGCGAGCAGATGCTGCATCAGCTACCACAGCCTTAAAACAAAGTTGGTGTCTCTTTGGATTTTAAAATTGTTCCTGTGCTGCTTATTTTATTTCTGTTTAACCAAGTAAACAGGATAATTTTTCCATAGAGAAGAAAAAAAAAAAGATTTCCTACTTAAAGAAAGGAAATTGGATTAAATCAATCACAACAGGACTATGAGTTTCCAAAATACAGCTATAGAAAAAAGTACCAGTACTCACAAGCCATGCACATATCCATGTGAGAAGAAGCAGAGGACTGCCACCAGCCCCCGAGGGAACTAAGAACAAGAGGAGCACAGAAATCAACAGGTGTTCACTGAAAACAGTGACAGGTTACAGCCATAGGCACTGATCTTATCACAATGAAAGATGGGGAAAAAGTATCAATTAAAGTAAGGAAGATAATACTACAAGAGATATATAGGTGTTATCGACATGAGAATAATAGATTTTATCTAAGTGGAAAATGTAACAATAAAATAAAGTGTTAAAAAGAGGTGTTCTAGGAAAATTCTTATGAAAGACAAGAAAATTCAACCTTACAGATCAAATGATGTAAATATGAATATTGCCCAGGAATAATTGCCCTTGAGTCAGTTTTGAAGTGGCTTCATTATCAAATGTGAATCATTAAGAAAGAAATTTACAGGCATCCAGCAGAATGAGAAACTTGCACAACAATGGGATTAGCAGAAATACATTCATGAACAATTAATTCTGGAAACCAATAAAGCCAGGTTTAAAAATATATGAGGAAACGGTATATGAATATTATTCTCAATCAAATTTTCCCCCCAAGTGTGAAGACTGTGAGACAGCATTTGGCAATACTGCAACTCATGTGTTTCCATATTGAGAAAAAAATAGTAGAGTGTAAAACTCAGCTAACAAACTGTGTTATCAAAGCAAAAACATCAGAAGTAGAATAGCTGTGGAAAAGAAACAGAAAAGATCATGAAAGTTTCAACACTGTGAAGATGTTAATTTTTGCAAAATATATCTCTAAATTTAATGTATTCTCAATCAAACTACCAGCAGGCATCAGTGTGTTCACGTGTGTCTTCAGACACATGAAATAGAAAATGCTATTTTTTTCTCTTTTTCTTGGTAGTTGCGTTATTCATAACAGCTAAATACTTGAAGCAACACAAATATTCATCAATTGATAAATGACTAAATAAATGTGGTATATCCATACAATGGAATATTATTCAGATATAAAAATGAATGAATACTATACATGCTACAATATGAATGAACATTGAAAACATTATGTTAAGTGAATGAAGCCAGACATAGAAGGCCACATGTTGCGTAATTCCATTTTATAGGAAATGTTCCAAATAGGCATATCTGTAAAGAATAAGACTACTATTGGTTACCAGGGACTGGGGGTGAAAAATGACTGCTAATGGATACAAAGATTTTTGGGGAAGTTGATGAAAATGTTTGAGAATTAGATGAGTGATGGTTGCACAAGTTTGTTAATTTACTATAAACCACTGAATTGTCCACCTTAAAATGGTGATTTCTGTGGGATAATAGTTATATCTCAATTTTGAAGTTGTGTAAGATTTAAAAAGTCCTAGATTAATTCAGTATGAGCAGATAAATGAGAAGAAAGGGGATAGGAAAGAGAATGAAATTGGCTGGCCATTCTTGATTTTACATTTAATTTTGTGTTTTTAAAAACTATGTTGCAATATGGAACAAATGTTTTAATGATTTCTGCCTAATGAGCCTACCAAAAAGCAGGCAATGGAAAATATTCTGAAGTTTTTAAAGTATTCTGATATTTGCAAATTTCTGTAAATTTTATGTTATGTCTATATATAAAGCCAGACTTAGAAGATCCTTGAATGCTATTTTCTTTCTTATTATTTTTTGAGACAGAGTCTCACTCTGTTGCCCAGGCTGGAGTTCAGTGATGCAATCTCAGCTCACTTCAACCTCTGCCTCCCAGGTTCAAGCGATTCTCCTGCCTCAGCCTCCCGAGTTGTTGTGACCATGGGTGTGTCTAGTTTTTGTATTTTTTAGCAGAGACAGGGTTTCACCATGTTGTTCAGGCTGGTTTCAAACCCCTGATCTCAAATGATTCGCTCCCCTTGGCTGCCCAAAGTCCTGGAATTAAAAACTTGAACCAGCGTGCCCGACCTTGAATGCTATTTTCATATAATATCTGTCAATACTGAATTGTTTGTTTAGTAGGAAATATTTGATGAAAATTCTGATGAGAATGATGTAAATAATTTTTCACTGGTTATTCTCTTTCATATTCCCTTATTGATAACATGGTTATTTTTGAATTAAAGTGATATTTGTTCTGTAAAGCAAATGTGGAAATACAAAAATAGACAGAGGGAAAAATAAATATAAAAGTGTACCACCAAAACAACAGAAATCCAACTTACCCCCTACTACAGAAAGAAACGCATATACATATATGATATTATAACTTCTCATTGTTTATTAACTAGAATTTTTTACACATCCGTTTCATGAATCAGTAAGTAGTCTCTTCCAATCTGGTTTTAAAGGCTGTATAGAGCCTAGCGCAATGGATTATAATAAATTATGTAAATTAATTATTTGCTGTAGGCATTAAGATTGCCTTCAATCTTCTAATATTAATATATGTATAGAGTGGTACTTTATGCACATTTCTTTGTACAGATATATTATTGCAGAAAGTTGCATTCCATGCATTCTCCACTGTGAAGAACAATTTGGAGGTTCCTCACAAAACTAAAAATAGAGCTCCTGTATGATCCAGCAATACCACTGTTGGTTGTATACCCAAAAGAAAGGAAATCAGTGTATAGAAGAGATACCTGCACTCGCATATTTCATGCAACACTGTTCACAATAACTAAGATTTGGAAGCAACCTAAGTGTCCATCAACAGATGAATGGATAAAGAAAATGTGGTACAATACACAATGAAGTACTCTTCAGTCATAAAAAAATGAGATGCAGTTATTTGCAACAACATGGATGTAATGTGAGATCATTATGTAAAGTGAAATAAGCCAGGCAGAGAAAGACAAACATCACATGTTCTCACGTATTTGTGGGATCCAAAAATCAAAACAAGTGAACTCATGGACGTAGACAGTAGAAGGATGGTTACCAGAGGTTGAGAAGGGTTGTGGGCGGGGCAGAGTATGAAGGGGGAGGTGTGGATGGTTAATGAGTTAAAAATAATAGAAAGAATGAACAAAACCTACTATTTGATAGCACAATAGGGTGACCATAGTCAGTAATAATTTAATTGTACGTTTAAAAATAAGTAAAAAAGTGTAACTGTATTGTTTGTATCAAAAAAGTAAGTGCTTTAGAGGATGGATACCCCATTCTCCATGATGCAATTATTTCACATTGCATACCTGCGTCAAAACATCACACGTACCCCATAGATATATACATAGAATATGTACCCACAAAAATTAAAAATAAAGGTATACTCTATAAGTGGAATTTTTTTCTTAAAGTGAAGCAGCCTCATTGTCTGGGGTGACACCCAAGGTTCTTCATCTCATAGCCACAGAGATCAAGGATGCGGACACACAAAAGGTGAGGTTAAGAGCAGAAATTTAATAGGTGAAAGAAAGAGAATAGCTCTCTGTTACAGAGAGGGGTCCCGGAAAAACGAGTTGCCAATCCGTGGAATCTATGGTAAAGCGCAGGGGTTTTTCTAGATGAGCCAGTGGGGAGGTGGTGTCTGATCTGCATAGGGAATGAAAAACCAGTTAGGACCAGGTGTGCTATCTGCATAGGGCATGAATCTCTGGCAGCCCCCACACCAATCTTTTATTATGCTGGTGGGTAGCTAATTCATGTTGCTTATTCTTTCTTACTATACATGTGCTGACAAAAAAAGGAAAAGTGGACATGCCTGGTACCAGGTAGTCCTTTTTATTAGTGTAGCTGCCAGCGTCCCCCCATGCAAACTTCCAGCTTCCTTATCTATGTTTGCAGCTCAATCTTTCAAGCTGTGCTTTGTTAGACAAAAAAAGTGATTTCTTGGGTTGCTTTTTGTTAGAAGGGAAGTTTTGCTGAGGACGTTTTTGCCCTCACTATCTGCCTAAATAATTTATTACTATCTCCTTTATCAAATGGACATAAATTGGCAGGATCTTTTATAAATTTTCAAACAATCAAGTCCAAGTATTATACCGATTTTAATTATTGAAATACTTGTTAATTTTTCTATTTGTGAAATTCTTGAATATGTAACCCCTGTGTTCATTTTCATATACTTATGTAAATGATGACTATTATAGGCTGAATTATATATCCCCAAAATTCAGATATTAAAGTCCTAACCCTCAATAGCTCAAAATGTGACTATGTTTAGGGATAAGCTCTTCAAAGTGCAGGTTAATTTGAAATGAAGCCATTGGGTTGCACACAAATCGAATCTGACTGGTATCCTTTAAAAGGGAGGAAATTTGGACACACAGGGAGACATGAAAGTTGCCTGCATCCAGATGAAAAGTCATGTTAGGACACCAGGAGCAGGTGGTTATCTGCAAGCCAAACAGAGACCGCAGGAGACGCCAAACCTGCCAACACTCTGCCCTCAGACCTCTAGCATCCAGAATTACAATAAAATAAATTCTGTTTTTTTTTTAAGTCACCATGCTATGGTATTTTGTTATGGCAGCCCTAGCAAATTAACTGTTACATTTTTTTTAATTCAACTTTCATTTTTTCATTAGAATTAGGAGTACATGTACAGGTTTGTTACAAAGGCATATTGCATGATGCTGAGGTTTTGAGTATGATTGAACCCATCACCCAGGAAGAGAGGATAGTACCCAATATATAGTTTTTCAGTCCTTACCTCTTTTATTCTCCAGTGTCTATTGTTCCCATTTTTATGTCCATGTGTACCAAATGTTTAACAATGAGAACATGTGGTATTCGTCTTTCTGTTTCTGTTAGTTCACTTAGAATAATGGCCTCCAGCATTCATATTGTGTATAGGATATGATTTTGTTATTTTCTATATAAAATATTATATATATCTATATGTATAATATTTTCCTCATCTGTTCCACTGTTGATGGGCAGCTGGGTTGGTCCTATGTCTTTGCTTTTGTGAATAGTGCTGTGATGAACATAAGCATGTGTCTTTTTGGTAGAATAATTTATTTTCCCTGGGGCATATACACAGTAATGGAGTTTCTGGATCCAATGTTAGTTTTCTTGTAAGTTCTTTGAGAAATCTCCAAACTGCTCTCCACAATGGCTGAGCTAATTTACATTCCCACCAACAGTGGATAAGTGTTCCCTTTTCTCTGTAGCCCTGCCAGCATCTGTTATTTTTGACTTTTTTTAAAAAAGCCATTTTGGCTGGTATGAGGTGATATCCATTGTGGTTTTGAGTTCCATTTCTTTGATAATTAGTGATCATGAGAATTTTTTCATATGTTTGTTGGCCAGTGGTATGTCCTCTTTTGAGAAGTGTCTGTTCAAGTCATTTGCCCTCTTTTTAATGGGATTTTTCATTTTTTGCTTGTTGATTTAAGTTCTGGATATTAGGCCTTTGTCAGATGCATAGTTTGTGAATATTTTCTCTGATTCTGTAGGCTTTCTCTTCACTTACTTTATAGTTTCTCTTACTGTGCAGAAGCTCTTTTGTTGAGTTAGGTACCACTTGTCATTTTCTTGTTTTAGTTGAAATTGCTTTTGAGGACTTAGCCACAAATTATTTGCTAAAGCCAATGTCAAGAAGGGTATTTTCTAGGTTTTCTACTAGGATTTTTATAGTTTGAGGTCTGACATAAGTCCTTAATCCCTTTGAGTTAAATTTTGTGTATGATGATAGGTAGGAGTCCAGTTTCATTCTTTTGCCTATGGATAGCCAGTTATCCCAGCATTATTTATTGTACAGAGAGTCCTTTCCCTATTGTTTATTTTTGTCGACTTTGTTGAAGATCAGATGGTTGTAGATGTGCAGCTTTATTTCTGGGTTCTGTATTCTGCTCCACTGATCTGTGTGTCTGCTCTTGTACCAGTACCATGCTGGTTTGGTTACTACAGCCTTGTAGTATAATTTGAAGTTAGTAATGTGATGCTTTTAGCTTTATTCTTTTGGCTTACAGTTGCTTAGGATGTTTGGGCTAGTTTTTACTCCTATATAAATTTTAGAATAGTTTTTCTCTAACTCTGTGAAAAATATATTAGTTTGATAGTGATAATACTGAATATGTACATTTCTTTGGTCAGTATGTTCATTTTAATAATATTGATTCCTACACTCCATGAGCATGGAATGGTTTTCTCTTTGTTTGTGTCATCTATGATTTCTTTCAGGAGAGTTTTGTAGTTATCCTAGGTTTTTTTTTTTTTTTTTTTTTTTTTTTTTTTTTTTTTGAGGTGGAGTCTCACTCTGTCGCCCAGGCTGGAGTGCAGTGGCGTGATCTCGGCTCACTGCAAGCTCCTCCTCCGGGTTCACGCCATTCTCCTGCCTCAGCCCCCCGAGTAGCTGGGACCGCAGGTGCCCCACCACCACGCCCGGCTAATTTTTTGTATTTTTAGTAGAGACAGGGTTTTACCATGTTAGCCAGGATGGTCTCGATCTCCTGACCTGGTGATCCACCCACCTCGGCCTCCTAAAGTGCTGGGATTACAGGCGTAAGCCACCGCGCCCGGCCTCTCCTTGCATTTTTGTTGCTATTGTAAATGGAATTGTGTTTTTTAATTGGTGCTCAGCTTGAGAATTATTGGTGTATAGAAATGCTGCTGATATCTGTAAGTTGATTTTGTATCCTGAAACTTTACTGAAGCAATTTATCAGTTCAAGGAGCTTTTTGGTAATCTTTAGGGTTTTCTAAGTATAGAATCATCTTCAGCAAAGAGAGGTAGTTTGTCTTTTTTTTTTTTTTTTTTCTTGTTTTGGATGCCTTTTATTTCTTTCTCTTGCCTGATTGCTCTAAGACTTCCAGTACTATACTCTATAGGAGTGGTGACAGTGGGCATCCTTGTTTTATTCCAGTTCTCAAGAGGAATACTTTCAGCTTTTGCCCATTCAGTATGGTGTTGCTTGTGAGTTTGTCGTAGATGACTCATTATTTTGAGGTATATTCCTTTATTGCCTAGTTTGTTAAGGCCTTTTTTTGTGAAGGGACGTTGGATTTTATTGTAAGATTTTTCTCTATCTGTTGGGATGATCATATGGTTTTTGCCTTTAATTCTATTTATGTAGTGAATCACATAAATTATTGATTTGTGTATGTTGAACCTACCTTGGATCCTAGAAATAATGCCTACTTGATTGTGGTGAATTAACTTTTTGATGTGCTCCTGGATTTGGGTGGCTAGTGTTTTGTTGAGGATTTTCAAAAATCCATACAAAAGATCAATGAAACCAAAAATTGGTTCTTTGTAAGGATAAACAAAATTGATAGACTGCTAGCAAGATTAACAAAGAAAAGATCCTAATAAGCACGATAAAAAATGACAAAGATGACATTACAACCCATCTCAAAGAATCACAAGTGATCCTCAGAGATGACTGCAAACATCTCTATGCACACAAAATGACAATCTAGAGGAAATGGATAAATTCCTGGAAATATAAAACATCCCTAGATTGAATCAGGAACAAATCAAAATCCTGAACAGATTAATAATGAATTCTGAAATGGCATCAGTAATAAAATTCTACCAAGCAAAAAAGCTCTGAAATAGATGGATCCATAGCCCAATTCTAACAGATGTACAAAGTAGAGCTGGAATCAACCCTACTGAAACTATTCTCAATATTGAGGAGGAGGGACTCCTCCCTAACTCCTTCTATGAAGCCAACATGATCCTGATACCAAAACCTGGCAGAGACAGAACAAAAAAAGAAAACTACAGGCCAATATCTCTGTCAAATATATGTGCAAAAATCCTATGATATATTTTCATTTGTATTTAATAATATAAATACATATATACAAATAATTTTGTTAGTTAATTGCTTATATTACTTATTTATGGGTGCTGCTTTTTCCTATACATTTTCTTAGTTATTTATATATCATAAAGTCAATAAATGCTGTTTGGCACATGTGTTGTGTTATAATAAAATTAGAGGTTGTGTTGAAGTGTAGACATTTATATTATTAAACAAGATCATGGAAACGTTTTCCTTCATGGTTTAGCATAGGCTTTATGACATACATACACCTTTTAAAATGTTGTCTTTTTAAATGGTTTCAAGGTTTTCTTTTCATCTGAAGAAATTATTCCATTCCACACTTTTTTGGTATTTATATTGAAATAAAGATATAAGAACTTTTTCAACTAAAGGATGATAAATTATTTCAAAAGCATTTTGGAAATACTTCATAATTTTCCCACTAATTAAAAATTATAAATGTATCCGTTATTACATTTCACCTTATACTCAGAACTGTTTCTCTCCTTTTATTGTGGTCTAAAATTTTTATATTTCGAAAATAAACGATAGCTTATTACCCCATTGTTACAGTCTCTTAAAATTTCTCTTGGTTGTTCTATATGCTTTTTTTCCCTTTCAAAAGGACAACAAAATTATTAAGTCCTAAAATCTATTGCTTTGAATTTTTCATGAAAAAACATCTATTGAGATAATCACATCATTTTTATCCTTCATTCTGTTAATGTGGTGTAGCACATTTCTTGATTTGCGTATGTTGAGTCATCCATGCATCCCAGGGATAAATACCACTTGATCATGAAGTATGATCCTTTTAATATCTGCAGAGTTTGGTTTTCAAGAATTCTGTTGAAGATTTTTGCATCTATGTTCTGCAGCAATAGTGCCTGTAATTCTTTAGTGGCCTTGTCTGGTTTTGCATAATGCTGGACTCATGAAATAAATTTGGAAGTGTTCCTTGCTTTTCAATTATTTGGAAGACTATAAGAAGGATTAGCATTAATTCTTCCTTAAATGTTAGGCAGAATTCAGCAGTGAAGACATTAGGTCCTGGGTTTTTTCTCCTTAATCCTTACTTAGACTGCTCAGATTTTCTGTTCGTGATTAAATTTTGGTAGGTTGTATGTTTCCAAAAATTTATCCATTTCTTCTAGGTTATCCAATTTGTTGGCATATAATTTTTTATCGTAATCACTTATGTATGATCCTTTGTATTTCTTGGTATCAGTTTAATGTTCCCTCTTTCATTTACAATTTTCTTTTAATTATTATTACTATACTTTAAGTTCTAGGGTACATGTGCACAACGTGCAGGTTTGTTACATACGTATACATGTGCCATGTTCGTATGCTGCACCCATTAACTCATCATTTACATTAGGTATATCTCCTAATGCTACCCCTCCCCCCTTCCCCCACCCCACAACAGGCCCCAGTGTGTGATGTTCCCCATTCTATGTCAAAGTGTTCTCATTGTTCAATTCCCACCTATGAGTGAGAACATGTGGTATTTGGTTTTCTGTCCTTGTGATAGTTTGCTTAGAATGATGGTTTCTAGCTTCATCCATGTCCCTGCAAAGGACATGAACTCATCCTTTTTATGGCTGCATAGTATTCCATGGTGTATATGGGCCACATTTTCTTAATCCAGTCTATTATTGATGGACATTTGAGTTGGTTCCAAGTCTTTGCTACTGTGAATAGTGCTGCAATAAACATACGTGTGCATGTGTCTTTATAGCAGCATGATTTATAATCTTTTTGAGAGGTGACAGCATGCTGGCAGTCCTCACAGCCCTCGCTTGCTCTCAGTGCCTCCTCTGCCTGGGCTCCCACTTTGGCGGCACTTGAGGAGCCCTTCAGCTTGCCGCTGCACCGTGGGAGCCCCTTTCTGGGCTGGCCAAGGCTGGAGCTGGCTCCCTCAGCTTGCAGGGAGGTGTGGAGGGAGAGGCGCGGGCGGGAACCAGGGCTGCACACGGTGCTTGCGGGCCAGTGTGAGTTCTGGGTGGGCGTGGGCTCTGCGGACCCCGCGCTCAGAGTGGCTGGCTGGCCCCACCAGCCTCGGGCAGTGAGGGGCTTAGCACCTGGGCCAGCAGCTGCTGTGCTCAATTTCTCACCGGGCCTTAGCTGCCTTCCTGAGGGGCAGGGCTCGGGACCTGCAGCCTGCCATGCCTGAGCCTCCCACCCTCTCCATGGGCTCCTGTGCTGCTCGAGCCTCCCCAATGAGCTCCGCCCCCTGCTCCATGGCGCCCAGTCCCATCGACCACCCAAGGGCGGAGGAGTGCAGATGCACCAGCTCCACCTGCAGCCCCGGTGTGGGATCCACTGGGTGAAGCCAACTGGGCTCTGGAGTCTGGTGGGGACATGGAGAATCTTTATGTTTAGCTCAGGGATTGTAAATACACCAATCGGCACTCTGTATCTAGCTCAAGGTTTGTAAACACACCAATCAGCACCCTGTGTCTAGCTCAGGGTTTGTGAATGCACCAATCAACACTCTGTATCTAGCTACTCTGGTGGGGCCTTGGAGAACCTTTGTGTCCACACTCTGTATCTAGCTAATCTGGTGGGGATGTGGAGAACCTTTGTGTCTAGCTCAGGGATTGTAAATGCACCAATCAGCGCCCTGTCAAAACAGACCACTTGGCTCTACCAATCAGCAGGACATGGGTGGGGCCAGATAAGAGAATAAAAGCAGGCTGCCAGAGCCAGCAGTGGCAACCCGCTCAGGTCCCCTTCCATGCTAGGGAAGATTTGTTCTTTTGCTCTTTGCAGTAAATCTTGCTACTGCTCACTCTTTGGGTCCACACTGCTTTTATGAGCTGTAACACTCACCGCGGAGGTCTGCAGCTTCACTCCTGAGCCAGCGAGACCACTAACCCACCAGAAAGAAGAAACGCCGAACACATCCGAACATCAGAAGGAACGAACAACTCCAGACGCGCCACCTTAAGAGCCATAACACTCACCGCGAGGGTTCGTGGCTTCATTCTTGAAGTCAGTGAGACCAATAACTCAACAATTCCGGACACACTTTGGGTATATACCAGTAATGGGATGGCTGGGTCAAATGGTATTTCTGTTTCTAGATCCTTGAGGAATCGCCACACTGTCTTTCACAATGGTTGAACTAGTTTCCAGTCCTAGGAACAGTGTAAAAGTGTTCCTATTTTTTATTTCCTTTCCTCTGCTGACTTTGTGCTTAGTTTATTTTTCTTTTTCAAGTTTCTTGAGTTGCAAAGTTTGTTTGGTTATTTAAGGTTTTTCTCTTAATGTGGGCATTATTTTCCAGTATAAACTTTCCTCTTAGTCCTGTTTTTATCTGTATCACATAAGTTTTGGCACATTGTGTTTCCATTTTCATCTGCCTCAAGATACTACTTGAGTTTCTTCTTGATTTCTTTGATGCATTTGTTGTTCAGGATTATACTGTTTAATTTACACAAAGTTGTGAATTTTTCAATTTTCTTCCTGTTATTGTTCTCTAGTTAACTCATGTTGTCAATAAAAACAAGAATTGACATGATTTCAATCTTCTTAAATTTATTAAGACTTGTTTTGTGATCTAATACATAGTCTATCCTGGAGAATATTCTGTGTACCCTTAAAAAAACATGTATCGGGCTGCTGATGGATGGAATGTTTTATGTATGTCTGTTAGGTTCTTGTGGTGTATAGTGTTGTACCAGTTAACTGTTTCTCTACTGATTGTTTTTGTCTGCATGATATCTCCCTTATTGAAAGTGGTTTATTGCAGACCCCTACTATTATTACACTGCTGTCTATTTCTTCCTTCAGTTCCATTAGTATTTGCTTCATATATTCAGGTGCCTGCCCAGAGATTCTGGGCAGACTGTCTGGAAGAATCTGTAAGCAGACTTGCTGCTGAAGTCCTTGGGCAGTGTGGCCTATTGCCTGAGTACACAAGGATGGATGTGCACCCTGGATCTGCTGAAGCTGGGGGACATGGGAACTACCTTGGTGGAGAAGTAGGCCTAAAGTCTGTGTTGACTGGAGCCTGTCTCTAACCTGAGGCCTCAGGGTGACAGCTTGGCAGTTAATTAGACCTGGAACCTGGGACTACAGGGCTAAGCCTTGTTACTATTTATTCTTACCATTTCAAATAAAATAAAGATTTTTAAATATATATGGATATTATTTACAGATAAATATTTTATAATCCTCATTTCTTCCTAAATATTAAATGGTTTTATATTCATTATATGGGTAATAAACAAATCAGGAATTTATCAATCCCCAAATAAACTGTCTACCATAATAGATTAAAAATTTTGACCATAAATTTGCCATTTTATTCAATAGTTCTAAAAAAATTAGAAATGTATATTTTTCCCTGGTGATACATTTTTATCACTTATATTTCTATGGATTTGTCAGTAAAGCTTTATAATTTTTACCACTCTGAAAGGAACCTCTCTACTTGTTTAATAATCATACATGTTGACTGTGGTCTTACTGATCTTTGCATAACAGATCACTGTATGAAATCGCATATCTCTACTTGATCATTACTATCACATAGATTAATTTTAAACTCTGCATTTATACCTTATAATTTCTTAAAAAGCAAAATAGTTTGCTATTTCATATTTGTCTATTTTGTATAATTATTCCTTCATCAATGAGCCAGAGGTTTACAAATAAGCAGAAAGTAAACATATTTCATAAATATTCTATTATCATTCAGATTCAAAAGATGCCTACTGCCTCATTTTCCTCTAAGAATTCCTCATGGATATGTGGGAGGGTTGTGTAGAAAACTAGCTAGCTTTTCCCTCTGGACATTTAGTTAGATGGTTATATTCTTTGCCAGCATGACTCAGCTCCAAGGTTGAAGACTTCTGAGATCACAGGCATCTGCCAGGTAGTATCATTCATTCCCAAAGGATGTCTGGAAGAAGTTTCAGGACCAGACTGCAAGGAAATACTCCAATTCTCTGACTGCTCAGAGCTCTACATTGGCACTGTTTTCATTATTCACAGATGGAGCAACTGAGATTTGGCAAAAAGAATCACTGTATTTTTCAAAAGAAAGTTTCTCTAGCTGTTAGACTATGACTCCATAAATAAATGAGGCTAAGTCTAGTCCCTAAAAAAATTCAAGCTATCAAGTTGAAATAAAATAGCACTTTGCTGGAAGGGTGCTACTTCTTAAAAAATGGCTGGCTATGTTGTCATCTTGTTTTTTCTCTTTGCAATTATTTATCCTTAGAATTTTCATGATCTTTCATGGGTACTAGTATTTTTAACTACTAAGCAGCTGCAATCATTAATTGATTCAGAAAAAGCAATCTTAAAATATTAACGGTGATTGTGGGATTTTTCATCATCTTGTTTTGAAATTTAATCTGAATATTAAGGGAGATGAATCTGCAGTCTGGCACTGATATTTCTGGTTTTTATATGTGTATTATTTATTAATATGATAAGGGCATATCCATATAATCCTTTGTAATATGGACTTTTACACTTAAGAATAGATTCTCGATTTTATCAGATTCTTTTTGACACCAATTGTAATTTTTTTTCACTTAAACTGTTTATATAACTTATAATAATACAATTTGTAGTTTCAAATTATATTTATATTTTAACTATACGATAGGTGGTTTCTAGGACAGTATCATATTACCTTCACATTTATATCTTCAGAAATGTACTAATTTTTATAAAATATTTTAATTTTTGAGCTATTTTTTAAAAGTTTGTTTTCAGATAATTTTAATTACATAAAATATGTTCTGAAATATTTATGTTTTCTATGCCATTAAATGTTATAAATTATACTGTAATTATCTGCTTATGAAGCTTTGAACATATTTGCTTGCAAAGCCATCTGCCACTGAATCCTTTTTCATATTACTTGCGTAGATCTTGGAAAACTTTTTAAATTTCTTCCAATGCAATTTTATTTTTGTTTTTGATTTTATATCCACCCTGTCTTTCAGAAAGACTATTGATAAAATTAATGTTTTCATCTTAATTCTAATATCCCATTATATTAATTTAGCAAATTTTCCCCTAAAAGTCATTTGCATTGATCTCTACCTCAGATAATTTTCTCAATTTTAATTGAAGCTATGTGCATTTGTGCCTTATCCTTCATTATTTTCATGCTTCAATACCTTAGATAACGGCTAATTGTTTTGTCACTTTTATGTCATCTGCCACACCTCTCTCAAAAAAAAGTTCTAGAATTTATTTAACAATTGTCATGTTTGTATTTTTAAATTTTATTTATTTGCTGTTTTGGCAACTCTTTTGATTAAGGTATTTCTTCTTTCCTGTCTCAAGGTTTTTTGTTTCAGTTGTAGAGAATTGTGTCATTTCTTCCTTAAATGTTTTGTAGAATTCACCAGTGACATCATCTGGGCTTGATGCTTTCTTCTTTAGAAACTTGTTAATTATTGATTCAATTGTTAACAGATATAGGTCTATTAGGATAATTTACCTTTCCTTTTTTAACCTTTGTTAGATTTTTTTTTCAAATAGTTGTCCTATTTCATCTAGATTACCAAATTTGTGGACAAAGAGTTCTTCATAATATTTCTTTACTATCTTCTTAATGTCCGTGGGATCAGTAGAAATATGATCTTTTTGTGTGTGTGTCTGACAGGAATAATTTTTGTCATCACTGTTATTTTTCTACATTAGCTTGGCTAGAGCTTTATCACGTTCACTGATTTTTTTTTTAATGGACCACTTTTGATTTTCTTGACTTTCTCTATTGATTTCCTGATTTTATTTTATTGATTTCTGCTCCATTTTTTTATTCTTTATTCTGCTTGTTTCAGGTTTAGGTTTAGGTTTAGGTGCTTTTCTTCCTCTGGTTTCTTATGGTAGAAGCATAGATCAATGATTTTAGATCCTTCCACTTTTCTAATATATGCATTTGATGCTATAAATTTCCCTTTAAGCACTACTTTTGCTGCATCCTACAAATTTTGATGGTATATTTCCCTTTTCATTAGTTCAAAATATTTCATTTTTCTTTATACTTACTCTTTGACTCGTGTGTTATCTAGTATTGTGCTGTTTAATCTACAATTACTTAGAGATTTCTTAGCTATTTTTCTCTTATTCATTTCTATTTTAATTCCATTGGGGCCTAAGAGCATATTTTATGATATTTTCAAAATTTTGTTAAGTTGTATTTTATTGTACAGAATATGATCTATTTTTTCTGAATGGCCCATGTAAGCTTGAAAAGAATGTGCATTTTGGTGATGGATTAATTTTCTTCCAATATCCATTAGAATCAGTTGGTTGATGGTGTCATTCAATTCAGCTATATGCAAACTGACTTATTGCCTGCCGGATCTGTGAATCATGAGTAGTAGATGTTAAAGTCTTCAACTATAATCATGGGCTTTTCTTTTTCTCTTCCTAATTCTATCGGTTTTTGTCTCATGTACTTTAACTGTCTGATTTTTAGGTAGATACACATTTAGCATTTTTATATCCTCTTGGAGAATTGATATCCTTATTATCATGTAATGTACTTTATCCCAGATAATTTCCGATGTTCTGAGGTCTGTTTTCTATGAAATTAATATAGCTACTTCAGCTTTCTTTTGATTAGTGTTGATATATTTTTCCCAACCATTTTCCTTAATCTATATCTTTATATTAAAACTGTATTTCTTGGCCAGGTGCAGTGGCTAACGCTTGTAAACTCAGCACTTTGGGAGGCTGAGGTGGGCAGATCACTTGAGGTCAGGAGTTCAAGACCAGCCTGGCCAAAATGGTGAAACCCTGTCTCTACTAAAAATACAAAAATTAGCCAGGCATAGTGGTGCATGCCTGTAGTCCCAGCTACTTGGGAGGCTGAGGCAGGAGAATCGCTTGAACCCAGGAGGTGGTGGTTGCAGTGAGCCAAGATTGTGCCACTGCACTCCAGCCTGGGTGACGGAGCAAGACTCCATCTGAAAAAAAGAAAAGAAAAGGAAGGAAAGGAAAAGAAGAGAAAAGAAAAGAAAGCAACCGTATTTCATGTAGATCCAACAAACTCTGTTTTTAAACACCAATTGAAGTGCTTATTGACACATTTAAAGTACTTATTGATATAATTAAATTAATATCTCTTGTGTTTTTTAACTGTGTTCTGTTCATTGCACTTGTCCTTTGTTTCTTTTCCATCTTTGCCTTTTTGTCTGCCTTCTCTGATTTTATTTGCATGTTTTAGCTATAACGTCTGCTATTATACCAGTCCTCTTAATGTAATGGTATGTGTCGGAGAAGGAGAAGCATTATGTAGTCCTCTGAAATTAAGTATTACCTTTGGGCCTCTAATTTGAGTTTTGAACTTAGACCAACCGAAGAAATTGAATTCATCTTTGTAGCTATATTTTGTCTCTATGAATTTTATCCTATTTATTATTTCCTAAATCATTCAAATAATCTGATAGTTTTAATCAAAATGATAAAATATATATCTGCCCCACTCAAGGAGGAGAAGGAAAAAAGAAGGAAGAAACGAAGAAATTTTCATGCCTTCAAATATGAAATGTTAGAAATGGGCAACCTTAATTTTGGAAAACATTTTATTCTTCCTTGAACCTAAATTAGGAAAAGACAAAATCAATTAAACAACTTAATAATCTTTTTTTTTCTTCTTTTAGTTTCATTTCAGTTCTGTGATGATTAATATTAAGTGTCAACTTGATTGGATTGAAGGATGCAAAGTAGTGTTTCTGGGTGTATCTGGGTGTTTCTTGGTATTGCCGGAAGAGATTAAGATTTGAATCAGTGGACTGGGAGAGAAAGACCCATGCTCAGGAATGCCCACCCACATTTTTCAGGAAGACCCACCCACAATATGGGTGGGCACCATCCAATCTGCTGCCAGTATGGCTAGAAAAAGCAAGCAGGAGAAGGTGGGAGAAGCTAACTTGCTGAGTATTTCGGCCTTTATCTTTCTCCTGTGATGGATGCTTCCTGCCCATGAACATCAGACTGCAAGTTCTTTGGCCTTTGGACTCTTGGATTTATACCAGTGGTTTGCCAGGGGCTTTCAGGCCTTTGGTCACAGACCGAAGTCTGCACTGTTGGCTTCCCTACTTTTGAGGTTTTGGGACTTGGACGGAGTCACTACTGGTTTCCCTTCTCCTTAGCTTGCAGACGGCCTATCATGGGACTTCACCTTGTGATTGTATGAGTTGATTCTCCTTACTAAATTCCCTTTCATATATACATATATGCTGTTAGTTCTGTCCCTCTAGCGAACTATGACTAATACAGATTTCATTTCATTTACAGCTCATCTATTATTATTTGCTCTTGACTCTATAAATAAGCCAGGATAATAAATTTTTCTCTTGATGGAAAAATTTTTGTTTATAAAGTAATTCTTCATGATCATAAATAGGTTCAAAATTTTTATCAAGTTTTAATTTTCTTTTCTCATATAAAGCCTTTGTTTTATCTTTTCATTACTCTTCCTCATAGAAGAAATAGTATCTAATATTTGGCAAATTTTAAAGAGTTGTATAGGTATAGACTCAGTATATTTGAGGTATATGGAAAGTTAGAAACAATAACCTTTACTCAGACTAAAAAGCATTTCTTTACCATATTGGTATGAAACTCTTTTTTCCCAGGCATCAAATAAGCATCTCATCTGCCTCCAAGATGAGATCAGTAGTTGACAAAGGCAAAAAATGAAGAGTGATAAAAAGTCATGAGAAAAATCTACAGTACCATTAACAGTATAGAAAGACAAATTTTGAAGTAGGTGTGTTGCCATCGAACTGTTACTACAGAGCAGTACTCCTTCTCTCTCCTCATTCACAACAATGAACCAAGGAATGTTTGCTTTGATGAAAAGAAAGTATTTTAAACATGATAAATGAAACTGGCAGGGACTCTCTTTTTATCCAACAGAATTTAGGTCTTTGTTGACATAGTAGCCTTTGGACTTTGTATATGCTTTCAAGGTGTTACTAATCCTTGCTCATCAAGGGAGACTGGAGAGGATGTAGTATTGAAAGGCAGAAGTAGGTTCAAAAAGTGTACTCCTGGTACTGCATATCTTGAGAAAGTATGTATGATAGCTGACTAGAACCCCTGGAAAGTGGGCGGAGTGGGGGGAACAACTTTATTTCAATGACTAGCTTTATTTTTCTGGATTATTATTCATAAAAATTACTAGTCTATTTTTTAAATTTGTTGTTGTTATTTTTGTTGTTGTTGTTGTTGTTTTGGAGATGGAGTCTCACTCTGTCACCAAGGCTGGAGTGCAGTGACACAAGCTAAGATCACCGCAAACTCTATCTCCCAGGTTCAAGCAATTCTTCTGCCTCAGCCTCCCAAGTAGCTGAGACTATAGGTGCAGGCCATCATGCTCAGCTAATTTTTGTATTTTTAGTAGAGATAGGATTTCACCATGTTGGCCAGGCTGGTCTCAAACTCCTGACCTCAAGTGATCCGCCAGCCTCAGCCTCCCAAAGTGCTGGAATTACAGGCATGAACCACCACACCTGGCCTATTTTTGAATGTGATATTTTCTTATAAGAAATATTTAAAGTGAAAACTTAAGTGAAATCCATAGAATAAAACTTAACCGTAATGCACAGAACTTATTCTTAGTAATGTTCTTTTTTTTTTTTATGTTCTAGGAGCCCATATGCTATAATCTTATGTTTTAACAGAAAGTGTTGTCTTTAGGAATGCTGCCCACTTGATGGCTTGTTTATATTTGAAAATCACATTAACTTTTTCTATAATTCTAAACTCAAGAGAATTAAAACCTTGCCTTAATGAAAGTAAATTTCCTAAATACTTTAAGAAAACAGAAAACTAGACATATATTTCAGAAATACAATCATTAAAAATGAAAGAAATATTTAGTTTAAAAAACAAACGTCATGTTATATGTAAAATTTATTTTCAATCATTCATACTAATGTTTGCATACAATTATACACTAAGAATATTTGAAAATATTTAAGTAATTGCAGATCATTATAAAAATATATTATTTAAAAAACATATCCTTTTTATATGGCTCTTATTTCCATTTTATTTGGAATACACATGCAATTGCATTTTTCTAATACATTCACATATATTATTTAGGATCTCTGAAAAACCAGAAGACATACTCAAAAACAATTTGAGGAGGGTTTGATAAAAAGGCTGCCTACAAAGATGTGATCAAGCAAAAACCACATTGTATAGTATTGTACCCAAAAGGCAGTAATAGCAGGATTTCATTAAGACACTGGGTCTTCCAGAGATGAGACTAATGATATTATTTATTTGGCAAGTCAAGACACATTATTATATTGTAAACAACAAAAATGACTATAAGGAGAGGGTCATCTGACAGCTGAAATCTGTCTCTGAAGGGATGCTGCCAGACTGAAGCAGACCTATGGGGAGGAACAGAGTGGGGACTGGGGTAATCAATACCTTGAATTAACTCCTCTTCCTCCCTCCTATCTCATGCCAAGACTTCCTTTGGCCCAAAGCATCATGAAAGCAATGGACAAGTAAACCCTGATGCAGTGTATAAATCTCAGCCTCTTGGGGCACAGAGCAGGGAGTAGGAACATGGAAAGTGAATCTATAGAGGCAAACAGGAGATATTCAGCATATATAGATATATTTGTGTCATATTATGTATTTCTATCTGGAATCTTCCAACTTTTAACCAAAAAGACCAAATATTCTATAACTATGAAAAAGGAGAATAAGAAAGTGTTATGGGTTTTATTCATGAATTATAGGTCAAGCATTGTGTTAAGCACATTACAAATGAACTCAGTAACATTATTCACATTTTACATAGGGAAATAAGGCAGAGACAATACATATCTTGCTTGGGTCCATAAAGCTAGTTAGGATATAAACTCAATTCCAATCTTTACTTAATTCGGAAGTACCTGCTTTTAAAACCTGCATGATAAACCTCTAGTCCTTGCAGCATCCCTGCTTCTTCCTTTTGTTTCAGCCAAATTTGATCACTGTTTTCTAGACCCTTCCTGACAGTTCCAATCTTTGTGTCTTTGTGTGTGTGCATATTTTTCATAATATTATATATTGTATATATACATATTTTTTTCATGGAATGATGTTCTTCTTTATATCCAAATATTTTAAAGTTCTATCATTTCTTATAAATGTATCAAACAGAATTTCCCAAGACAAAGACAATCTCTTCCTTCTTGGCCCCAAAATGTCTTTACTTTTATATATATTTCATGGCACAAATTTTGGTTACATTATGTAAGTTATTGTTTATACCTTCTTCTTATTCCCAATGCAAAGTGTGCTTCTGGAGTGCAAGCCCCAGACGTGACTTTATGCGCAAGACTGAATCTGATGTGCTGGGTACCTGCCTTTGTATAGTTGCAAGGGGTAGATAAAAATAGCTTGCTCTTCATGATCAATAACTATATTTCAGGCAATAGTAAAGAATGAATGCCATTGTTGTCCCAACTTTATAAGTGAGTAAATTGAGACTCAGTGTTAAACCTTCCCAAGTTCATATTGTTGGCACATGACAGGGCAGCATTACAACCCAGCTAACTGGTTTAGATAGCATGCTTAACCACTATGCTATACCACATCTTAGAACAGAATACAAACAAGTCCAAGAAACAGAGTTTATGGGTGCAGCACACCAATATGGCACATGTATACATATGTAACAAACCTGCACGTTGTGCACGTGTATAATAATAATAAAAAATTCCATTTACAATAACATCAATAATTAAAATACTTAGGAATAGGCAACCAAGGAGATGAAAGAGTTATATACTGAAAACTATAAAGCATTGATGAAAGAAAGAAGAAATGCATAAATAAATTGAAAGATTAAAAAAAAAACGAAAATCCAAGCTACCTAATATCTATAGGAAGTTGCACCGTTTGATGTGGCAGTTTCAGAAACACTTCCCTATCATAAAAACTCAAGGGTCATTTCATGAGTGTGTGCTATGAAAGGTCGTTCAATATCAGGGATTTGCTTGGTCCACTGCAACCAACTTTTTCTGTGGTCACTTGCAACAAAAGGCAACAAGTGAGTAAGCCCTAAAGTAAGCTAATTTGCACAGACAGTATTTCAACTTGGAGAGAAGTCATTTATGGTAAGGAAAAAATATGTTCTACCTTAAAAAAGCAAACATTTGCTCTTTCTAGAAGTTTGTTTCAGGGCGTAGTGTTAATTAAAATGTACCTCAGTTTCTGCTTCATTGAGGTAGAGGGGGCTCTGATGGTTGTGAAATGAACTGATGATGACTCACCACAGGGGCTCACTCCTTCTTTCTTTTTTGGAGGAGTCTCGCTCTGTCACCCAGGCCGGAGTACAGTAGCTCTGTCTCGGCTCACTGCAACCTCCACCTTCCGGGTTCAAGCAATTCTCCTGCCTCAGCCTCCTGAGTAGCTGGGATTACAGGTACCCGCCACCGCACCCTGCTAATTTTTGTATTTTTAGTAGAGACAGGGTTTCACCATTTTGGCCAGGCTGGCCTCGAACTCCTGACCTCGTGATCCACCCGCCTCGGCCTCCCAAAGTGCTGGGATTACAGGCATGAGCCATCATGCCAGCCTTTCTTTCTGTTCCTTCAGTCAACAATATTTATCAGTTGCTGTATGCCCTGCACTCACCTGGGTGATGACAATTAAACATTTTAGAAACTAAATTTGCTGTGAGTGAAATATAAGGTATATGTGTGTCATAAAAGGAGATAAGTTTTAACAGATAGGAAAGGTAAAGGTGATCCCACCAGAGTGATGAGACTTTATTCTGTAGACAAGTGGCGGGGGGGGGATATTTTTATTATATTTTTAAGTTATAAGCGAATGTGAACAGATTTACATTTTAGGAATGTCACCCTGGCTGTGCTGAATGAAAGGGGTCCATAGCTGCAACCGGGATAATTTGAAAATTTATGAAATGATGCAAGTATGAGGCAACAGTAATGTGTGAGCAGTGCTGGCCAAAAGAGCATGCTTGAATCCAGCATGATTGAAACGCTGGAGTGAGCTGGGTGAAATAACATAATATGAAACTGTACCACTTAGAAAAATGACCACTCAGGCAGCATTTATTCAATTACTCCACTAATTAGAATATTTTATCTTGCTACTTGTGTTATCAAAAATACCATCTCTGATTACTTAATGACACAGACACTGGGTTATTTAATTTTTTATCTATAGGCTGAAAAAAATATTAAGTCTAATGTTTTATTTGACATAATTTGTGTACTCTGCTGAAACATAATCCCCAAACCCAAGGGCCATCCAAGCCCCAGTGAAAAACAATGTAATCCCTATGTGTTCTGTGCTCCCAAAACACCTTGTGAATATACTCTTACTATAGTTATCATACTGCACAATTATTTGCTTTTCTTTTTTACCCTGCAGAAGACTGACTCTTCTAGGATTTTAGCTTACTAATCTTTGACTAAGATTCATTGGGGGCATATCATTATCTTAATCTGGATCCAAAAGTCACAAAACCCTGGTTCGAATATTTGCTCCCTGATTAATTTTCTCATGTCTCAGTTCACTTCTAAATGAAAATAACAAAGCCTCCCACTCTATTATGGATGAAGTAAACTAGTGTATGTGAAGAACTAGGCGAACTGTCTAATTAGCTAATTAACTCATGTAATTAATTAGTAGGTTAGGATAATTACTATTAGCCTTTTTACCTAGAATATGAAGATATATAACAGATATATAAAGAATATTTTAATAGGTGAATAATATTAGCTAAAATATTCATACTTACTATATGCCAGACACAAATCGAGGCACTTTACATGCATTGGCTCATTCAATCCTTACAGAAAAACCTAGATGTCACTACTATTATTTTGGTTTGTTTTTTCTGTGTGTGTGTGTGTGTGTCACTACAATTCAAGGGGGCTGAAATTAATACTATTTTTATGCCAGTTTTACAGTGATAAAAGTGAAACTAAGAGTGATTTTATAATTCACCCAAGGTTTACATTACCTGTTAACCGGCAGAGGAAAGTTTAGAATAATGCTCTTTATTGCCTCTGCAGATGGATGCATGGAATGAATGAATCCCTTTTCCTTTTTTTCCCATAGCTCTTGAAAATCAAAATGTTTTATCAAAAATGAAACAAAAGCATCATTGATATAATTAATGAACGAATGCAGTCCAGAAAGGTTCTATTTTCCTCAATAAAGTGTTCATTTGCCCAGCACTTTGCTTGATACATGGTAAGACTAATCAACTATTGAATGAATGAGTGCCTGTTTATAATTGATACAAACAATGAATTCCTTTCTAATAGTTTTGAATGATCATTATAAATAATAAGGGCAACAACAAAAGCAAACCATCTGTCAAAAGGATGTGATTAAGTGTCATGAATTGAGACTAGCATGAAGGTTAGGAAGATGGTGAAAATGCAGTAACAGCAAGGTGGAAATATAAACATCTCCCCTGCCTCTTTGATTACTTACCTTATTTCCAGATCTGCCACTTGGATCCAAGTACAGTAAAATGTTCATGTTCTTGAATGTTCATGGCAAGCACTCAGCATCACTAGCCTCCTGTGGAGGAAAAAAATAGTGGAGATATTTATTAAGATTTTGCACAGCTGTGACTTTTTAGCAATAGTAAACAGATAAATTATTGCTTAACACAAAAATCTCAATTTTTCTTAGACACACTTGTATTTTCCAATAGTGGTAGCCAATTTGGGAAATTTTAAATTATTTTTGAGCCAAGAAAATAAGAGTGATGAATTTTTATCTATTCTTCTCTCCTTTGTATGAATTCAATTAAGATTATTAACAGAATATATGTCTGAGAACACATTCAAACTGCGAGTGTTCAGCGGCACTGTCAGGTCTACATTTCCAACTTGTTAGAAATCAGTATTCAGGACAGGAACATTCTAAACCTCTGTAAGAGATGCAAATGGAAAATGTTTAATTTATGCCACTTAGACATAAAGGAGATCACATCAAGCACTGATTATACTGCTGTTTCCAGAATCCAGACAGACTGTTTTTTTCTTTTTTCTTTTTGCTGGTGTTTTCATTCAGAAAGGTTAAAACACTATTAATACTTTTTACTTTAGACTGGAGAACCAGTATTTATCTTGGATCTGGGCAAACATCTCAATTTTTATTGTCAATAAATATTCATTGTCCAATTTCCTCAAAGCAAAATTGGAAGAAATTTTGTTTTCAATTTATTTTTGACAGTTTTCCTGCTTTGTGAACACAGTGGAAAAAGATGTCTTCCACTTATCCTTTGCCCCTGTCATTCACTACGCCAGACATACAAATAGTAGGGTTCTAATTCATAATCAATCTCACCTGAATAGTTACTTGTTCTGAAAGATGCTCTGCAGTCAGAATTGTAAACACAAGTGATTTCTGAATTGAAATAAAACTGACTAAACAACTCCAAGTCATCAAGCATTTTCAGATTAGTAAATATGAGAACTTGGCCTAATTTGAAAGCTGCTTCGTCTTGGCTTATCAAAATGATGAATAAGTTAGTATCAAGGATATAAAAAAGGCATAAGAGAGTGGACATAGCTACTCACTGGCTTTCTGTTTCCCCGTGGAGATAGGCCACAATTTTGATGATCGTTGTAGCACTTGCAATGTTGGCATTGATACATATTAAAGATACTTAGAAATGTGGGCTTGCTGCCTTTTACACCATTAGGCTATGAGAGATTCTGTATCAGTCCTCAAGTCTAATCAGTGCTCTAAAGTCTGTATCTTGTGGCATCCAAGGAATATGTTTGTATTCTATTTATTTCTGTACCATTACACCTACAGCAAACTTTTACCAGTGTTCTACAACTCACCCATTTAATATGCTGTCTTACTATCTTCACCAACTTTAGATGAGACATTCCAAAATCAGGACACTCAGTGAATTTTTGTTCAGAAAAATTTTAAAAGGAAGGTGTGATTTCACAATGAGACATGTAGGAAAGTGCAAGGGATGTGAAACAGAAGACAGCTCTCCTCCTTGCCAATTTTGTATTTTGGGCAAGCTGATTAGACTGTCAGAGCATTGCGTTTGTCTACAAACCAATCGGAATAACTATAAAGCCTACTTCCATATTCTTCAGCACAGTGTTTTCAAGGTTTATCTGCATAATAGCATGTATCTAGATTACATTCCATTTTATGAGTGAATAATGTCCCATTGTATATAACAGATTTTATTTACCCACTGGGTCGGTTTGGAGACTCATATGGTTTGAATGCTTTCCCCCTCGAAATCTCATGTTGAAATGTAATCCCCAGCTGGGCACAGTGGCTCATGCCTCTAATCCTAGCACTTTCAGAGGCCGAGATGGGGGGATCTCAAGGTCAAGAATTTGATACCAGCCTGGCCACATAGTAAGACACCATCTCTACTGAAAATACAAAAATTAGCTAGGTGTGGTGGCAGGCACCTATAATCTCAGCTACTTGGGAGGCTGAGGCAGGAGAGCTGCTTGAACCCAGGAAGCGGAGGCTGCAGTGAGCCGAGATCATGCCACTGTACTGCAGGCTGGGCAACAGAGCGGGACTCTGTCAAAAAAAAAAAAAAAAAAAAAAAAGAAAATAAATGTAATCCTCAGTGTTGGAGGTGAGACCTGGTGGGAAATGTTTGAGTCACAGAGGTGGTTCCCTCATGAATGAATGGCTTGGTGCCCTCCTCATGGTACTGAGTGAGTTCTTGCTCTGAGTTCACCAGAGGGCTGGTTTTTTAAAGGAGCCTGGCTACTCTGCATATCTCTCTTGCTCCTTCTCTCTCTATGTAATATGCCTAGTCCCAATTTGCCTTTTGCCATGAGTCAAAGTTCCCTGAGGCCTCACTAGAAGCTGAGTAGATGCTGGTGCCATGCTTGTGCTGCTTGCAGAACCATGAGCCAATTAAACCTCTTTGCTTTATAAATTACCCAGCCTCAAGTGTTTTCTTTTAGAGAGAAAACAATGGACTAATATTGTGACAATTGGTTATTTTTACAATAAACTGTTATGAATAATTCTAATATGAAGATTCATATACAAGTTTTGATGTGAATATGTGGGTTTTTTTGTCATTGATAATCTCCTTGCAGTTGAGTTTTATTCATTTTATTTTATTTTTTATTAATAATATTTTAAACTGACAATTTATAGCTGTTTACATTTATGGGGAACAATGTGATATTTTGATAAACACATCTACAATGTGGTTATAAGTTTTTATTTCTCTTGGGTATTCATCTAGAAGTTGAATTGCTCCAGGTTTAGGCTTTTGAAGGAACTCCCAGACTATTTTTCAAAATATCTTCACTATTTCACACCCATGCCAGCAGTATATGTAGGAAATGTTCAGTTTCTCCACATCTTTACAAACACTTGATATCATCTTTCTGTTATAGTCATCATAGTGGGTATGCAGTGATGTCTCATTCTTATTTTTATTTGCTTTTCACCACTAAATAATGATTTCTAGCATATTTTGATGTTGTTATTGATAATTTATAATTCTTAGGAAAAGGATCTGTTAAGATTCTTTGTCCATGTTTTAGTTGGGGAGTTTGTCTTTTTATTATTGAGTTGTAGAAGTTCTTTATATATTCTAGATACAAGTTCTTATCGGGCAGATAATTTATAAATATTTTATCTCAATCTGTGAAATGATTTTATATATCTTGATGGTATCCTTTAAAACACAAAGGTTTTTTGTTTTTTATTAATTTTAGTCTATCTTTTTTTGTCATTTCAAAATTTGTTGTCATAGCTGGGAGGGCTTTGCTTAACCCAGAGTCTCAAAGATTTACTCCTCTATTTTCTTCTGAGAGTATTAAATTTTTATCCCTTTTTTGTTATTTTTATTTATTTATTTATTTATTTATTTATTTATATTTTTGTGACAGAGTCTCAGTTGCCCAGGCTGGAGTGCAGTGGCGCAATCTCGGCTCACTGCAGGCTCCGCCTCCTGGGTTCAAGCCATTCTCCTGCCTCAGCCTCCCGAGCAGCTGGGACCATAGGTGCCTGCCACTACGTCCGGCTAATTTTTTGTATTTTTAGTAGACACAGGGTTTCACCGTGTTAGCCAGGATGGTCTCGATCTCCTGACCTCATGATCCGCCTGTCTTGGCCTCTCAAAGTGCTGGGATTACAGGCATGAGCCACTGCACCCGGCCTTATTATTTATTTTCTTAAATTGAAAGATAAAATTGTATTTCTTCACTGTAGACTACATATTGTTTTGAAGTATATATACATTGTGGAATGACTAAATCTAGCTAATTCATATATGCATTACCTCACATGGCTCTATTTTTTATGGTGAGAACACTTTACATTCACTCTCTTAGCATTTCTTAAGTATAGTATATGTTTGTAACTATAGTTTATGTGTTTCATTTAAAGTTCATTTTTGTGTGTAGTGCAGAGGAGTCCAAATTTATTTTTTTGTATATGGATATACAGTTGTTCCACCACTATTTGTTTAAAAGATTATTTTTCTATTGAATTGTCTTGACACCCTTGTTGAAAATCAACTGACTACATGCATATACAGCTTTATTTCTGGATTCAACTTTATTTCATTGATCTCTTATGTTAATAATGCCACCCTGTCTTTTTTTAACTTTTATTTTAAGCTCTGGGGTACATATGCAGGATGTGCAGGTCTGTTACATAGGTAAACATGTGTCATGGGGGTTTGTTGTACAGAGTATTTCATTATCCAGGAATTAAGCCTAGTACCCACTACTTATTTTTCCTGATCCTCTCTCCATCCCTCAACCCTCCACCCTGTGGTAGGTCCCAGTATGCGTTCGTTGTTCTCCTCTATGTGTCCATCAGTTCTCATCATTTAGCTCCCACTTATGAATGAGAACGTATGGTATTCAGTTTTCTGTTCCTGTGTTAGTTTGCTAAGGATAATGGTCTCCAGCTCCGTCCACGTCCCTCAGAGGACATGATCTCATTCTTTTTTATGGTTGCATAACATTACATCGTGTACATGTACCAGATTTTCTTTATCCAGTATATCATTGATGGGCATTTAGGTTGCTTCCATGTTTTTGCTATTGTGAATAGTGCTGTAGTGAACATATGCGTGTTACGATAGAATGATTTGTATTCTTTGGGGTATATACCAAGTAGTGGAATTGCTGGGTCAAATGGCATTTGTGTCTCTAGGGCTTTGAGGAATCACCGCACTATCTTCCACAATAGTTAGACTAATTCACTGTCCCACCAACAGATTAAAAGTATTTCTTTTCCATAGCCTTGCCAGGGTCAATTATTTTTGACTTTTTTAATAATAATCATGCTGACTGTTGTGAGATGGTATATCATTGTAGTTTTGATTTGCATTTCTCTAATAATCGGTGATGTTGAGCTTTTTAAAATCATTGTTGGCTGTATGTATGTATTCTTTTGAGAAGTATCTTTTCATGTCTTTTGCACACTTTTTAATGAGGTGGTTTGTTTTTTTCTTGTAAATTTTTTAAGTTCCTTATAGATGCTGGATATTAGACTTTTATCCAGATGCATACTTTGCAAAATTTTCTCCCATTCTGTAGGTTGTCTGTTTACTCTATTGACGTTGATGGTTTCTTATTTTTTAAAATTAATTATTTATTTAAATTGGTTTTTGGAAAACAGCTGGTGTTTGGTTACATGAAAAAGTTTTTTTTTTTTTTTTTTTTTTTTCCTTGAGATAGAGTCTCATTCCGTAACCCAGGCCGGACTGCAGTGGTATGATCTTTGCTCACTGCAACCTCTGTGTCCCGAATTCAAGCGATTCTCCTGCCACAGCCTCCTGAGTAGGTGAAATTGCAGGCAGAAGTCACTGTGCCCAGCAAATTTCTTGTATTTTTAGTAGAGACAGGGTTTCGCCATGTTGGCCAGGCTGGTCTCGAACTCCTGACCTCAAGAGATCCACCCACTTCGGCCTCCCAAAGTGCCGGGCTTAGACGCATGAGCCACCGCACCTGTCCAGCTACATGAATAAGTTCTTCGGTGGTGATTTCTAAGATGTTGTTGCTCCATCACCTGAGCAATGTACACTTTACCCAATGTGTAGTGTTTTGCCCCTGGCCAACCCACACCCTTTTCCCTGAGTCCCCAAAGTCCAAGGTATCATTCTTATGCCTTTGCGTTCTCATAGCTCAGCTTCCACATATGAGTGAGAATGTATGATGTTTGGTTTTTCATTCATGAGTTACTTCACTTAGAATAATAGTCTTCAGTTCAACCCAGGTTTCAGTGAATGCCATTATTTCATTTCTTTTTATGGTGAGTAGTATTCTACGGGGTGTGTGTGTGTGTGTGTGTGTGTGTGTGTGTGTGTGTGTATTTTTTCTATATCCATTCATGGATTGATGAGCATTTGGGCTAGTTTCATATTTCTGCAATTGCAAATTGTGTTGCTATAAACATGCTTGTGCAGGTATCTTGTATAATGGTTTTTTTCTGTCTGGGCAGATACCTAGTAGGGGGACTGCTGGATCAAACAGTAAATCTACTTTTAGTTCTTTAGGGACTTCCCACACTGCTTTCCATAGTGGTTGTAATAGTTTACATTCCCATCGACAGTGTAAAAGTCTTCCCTTTTCAACATATCCCCACCAACGTCTATTTTTTTTTTATTTTTTGATTACAGCCATTCTTGCAGGAATAAGGTGGTATCCCATTGTGGTTTTGACTTGCATTTCCCCGATAATAAGTGATGTTGAGTATTTTTCCAAATCTTTGTTGGCCATTCATATATTTTCTTTTGAGAATTATCTATTCATGTCCTTAGCCCAATTTTGATGAGATTATTTGTTTTTTGTTTGTTTGTTTGTTTTGCTGATTTGCATGAGTTCTTTGTAGATTCTGGATATTATTCCTATGTTGAATGTACAGATTGTGAAGATTTTCTTCCACTCTGTGGGTTGTCTGTTGACTCTGCTGATTATTTATTTTGCTGTGCAAGAGATTTTCAGTTTGAGTCTCATCTATTTATCTTCGCCTTTGTTGCATTTGCTTTTGGGTTCTTGGTCATGAACTCTTTACCTAAGCCAATGTCTAGAAGGGTTTTTCCGACATTATCTTCTAGAATTTGTATGGTTTCAGGTCTTAGATTTAAATCTTTGACCCATCTTGAGTTGATTTTTTAAAATGTGAAAGATGAGAATCCAACTTATTCTTCTACATGTGGCTTGCCAATTATCCCAGCATCATTTGTTGAATAGGGTGTCTGTCCTTTCCTCACTTTATGTTTTTGTTTGCTGTGTCAAAAAATCAGTTGGCTGCAGGCGTTTGGCTTTATTTCTGGGTTATCTGTTCTGTTCCATTGGTTTATGCACCTATTTTTATACCAGTATCATGCTGTATTGGTGATTATGGCCTTCTGTTATAGTTTGAAGTCAGAGAATGTGATGCCTCCAGATTTATTATTTATTATTTTTGCTTAGTCTTGCTTTGTCTATGCAGGCTCTTTCTTGGTTCCATATGAATTTTGGGATTGTTTTTTCTAACTCTGTGAAAAAAAAGGTAGTATTTTGATGGGAATTGCATTGAATTTGTAGATTGTTTTTGGCAATATGGTCATTTTCACAATATTGATTCTACCCATCCACGAGTATGAGATGTGTTTCAATTTTTTGTGTCATCTATGATTTCTTTCAGCAGTGTTTCGTAGTTTTTCTTGTTGAGGTCTTTCATGTTCTTGGTTAGGTATGTTCCTAAGTATTTTATTTATTCATTTTTTTGCATGTATTGTGAAAAAGGTTGAGTTCTTGATTTGATTCTCATCTTGGTTGCTGTTGGTATATAGTGGAGCTACTGACTTGTGTACACTAGTTTTGTATGCTGAAACTTTACTGAATTCATTTGCCAGTTCTAGGAGCTTTTTGGATGAGGTTTTAGGGTTTTCTAGGTATACCATTTTATCATCAGCAGTGACAATTTGAATTCTTTTTTACTGAGTTGGATGGCCTTTATTTCTTTCTCTTGTATGATTGCTCTGGCTAAGACTTCCAGTATTATGTTGAACAGAAGTGGTGAAAGTGGGCATCCTTGTCTTGTTCCAGTTCTCAGGGGAAATGCTTTCAACTTTTCCCCATTGAGTATAATGTTGAGTGTGGGTTTGTCATAGATGGCTTTTATTACTTTAAGTGTGTCTTTTTTATGTTGATTTTGCTCAGAGTTTTTATCATAAAGGGATGACAGGTTTTGTACAATGTTTTTTCTTCATGTATTGAGATGATCCTGTGATTTTTGTTTCTAATTCTGTGTATGTGGTGAATTTTATTTATTGATTTGTGGATGTTAAACCATCCCTGCCTTCCTGATATAAAACCCACTTGATCATGATGGATTATCTTTTTGATATGCTGTTAAGTTTGATAAGCTGTTAGTATTTTGTTGAGGATTTTTGCATCTATGTTCATCAGGGATATTAGTCTGTAATTTTCTTTTCCTTTTTTTTTTTTTGTTATGTCCTTTCCTGGTTTTGGCATTAGGGTGATACTGGCTTCATAGAATGATTTCAAGAGGATTCAATCTTTCTGTATCTAGTGGAATAGTGTCAATAGGATTGGTACCAATTCTTCCTCAAAGGTCTGATAGAATACAGTTGTGAATCCATCTGGTCCTGCACTTAATTTGTTGGCAGTTTTTAAATTACCGTTTCAATCTCGCTGCTTGTTATTGGTCTGTTCGGAGAGTCTATCTTTTCCTGGTTTAATCTAGAAGTGTTGTATATTTTCATGAATTTATCCATCTCCCCCAGGTTTCCTCATTTATGTGTGTAAAAGTGTTTGTAGTAGCCTTGGATAATCGTCTGTATTTCTGTGGTATCGGTTGTAATATCTCTCATTTCATTTCTAATTGAGCTTATTTGGATCTTCTTTCTTCTTTTCTTGGTTAGTCTTTCTAATGGTCTATCAATTTTATTTATCTTTTCACATAACCAAATTTTTGTTTCATTTATCTTTTGTATTTTTTTGTTTCAATTTCATTTAGTTCTTCTCTGATCTTCATTATTTATTTTCTTCTACTGGGTTTGGGTTGTCCTTGTTGCTGCAATTCTGTGAGGTGTGCCCTCAGAGTGTCTATTTGTGCTCTTTCAGACTTTTGTTGTTTGTTTGTTTGTTTGTTTTTTTAAGACGGAGTTTCACTTTTGTTCCCAGGCTGTGGTGCAATGATGCGATCTTGGTTCACTGCAGCGTCTGTCTCCCAGGTTCAAAGAATTCTCCTGCCTCAGTCTCCCAAGTAGCTGGGATTACCGGCACCCACCATCATACCCAGCTAATTTTTTTGTACTTTTAGTAGAGACATGGTTTTGCCATGTTGGCCAGGCTGCTCTCAAACTCCTGGCCTCAGGTGATCCACCTGCCTCTACTTCTTGAAGTGCTAGGATTACAGGCATGAGCTGCTGCTTCCAGCCTCAGACGTTTTAATGTAAGGATTTAATGCTATCAACTTTCCCATTAGCACTGCTTTTGCTGTATTTCAGAGGTTTTGATATGTTGTGTTACTATTACTGTTCAGTTCAAAGAATTTTTTAATTTTCATCTTGATTTCATTGTTAACCCAACAATCATTCAGAAGCAGGTTATTTAATTTCCGTATGTTTGCATGGTTTTGAGGGTTTCTTGTGCAGTTGATTTCCAATTTTATTCCACTCTGGTCTGAGAGAGTACTTGCTATACTTTTGATTTTCTTAAATTGACTGAGACTTGTTGTGTGACTTTTCATATGATATACCTCAGAGAATGTTCCATGTGCTCATGTATATTCTGCACTTGTTGGGTAGAATGTTCTGTAAATTTCTGTCAAGTCCATTTGTTGTAGGGTATAGTTTAAGTTCATTGTTTCTTTGTTGACTTTCTGTCTTGATACCTATCTAGTGCTGTCAGTGAAGTATTCAATTTCCCCACTATTATTGTGTTGCTGTCTATCTCATTTCTTAAGTCTAGTATTAATTGTTTTATGAATTTGGGAACTCCAGTGTTAGATACATATATATCTAGGATCGTGATAGTTTCCTGTTGGACTAGTCCTTTTTTCTTTATATAATGCCCTTCTTTGTCTTTTTCAACTGTTGTTTAAAGTTTGTTTTGTCTGAAATGAGAATAGCTACTCCTGCTCAATTTTGGTGTCCATTTGCAAGGAATATTTTTTCCACACTTTTACCTTAAGTTTATGTGAGTCTTTATGTGTTAAGTGAGTCTCCTGAAAACAGCAGAAACTTGGCTGGTGACTTATTATTCATTCTGTCTTTCTATATCTTTTAAGTGTAGTCTTGGTGGTGACAAATTCTGTCAGCATTTTTTTGTTTGTAAAAGACTGTATTTTTCCTTCATGTATGAAGCTTAGTTTCACTGGGTACAAAATTCTTAGCTGATAATTGTTTTGTTTAAGGAGGCTAAAAATAGGACCCTAATCCCTTCTAGCTTGTAGGGTTTCTGCTGAGAAATCTGCTGTTAATATGATTGGTTTTGGTTTATAGGTTACCTGGTGCTTTTGTCTCACAGCTCTTTAAGATTCTTTCCTTTGTCTTGACTTTAGATAATCTGAAAACTGTGTGCCTAGGCGATGATCTTTTTTTGGTTAATTTTCCAGGTGTCATTTGAACTTCATGCATGTGGATGTCTAGATCTCCAGCAAGGCCAGGGAACTTTTCTTCGATTATTCCCTCAAATATTGTTTCCAAACTTTTATATTTCTCTTCTTCTTTGGGAACAATTTTTCTTAGGTTTGGAGGTTTAACACAGTCCCAAACTTCTCAGAAGCTTTGTTCATTTTTTTAATTCATTTTTTCTTTGTCTTTGATGTATTGGGTTAATTTAAAATCCTTGTCTTTGAGCTCTAAAGTTCTTCTGCTTGTTTGATCCTATTCCTGAGACTTTCCAGGGGATTTTGAATTTCTCTAAGTGTGTCCTTGATATCTGGAAGTTGTGACTGTTTTTATTTAGGCTATTTCACTGAATAATTTTTCTTTCATATTCTGCATAATGTTTTTGATTTCTTTAAGTTGGACTTTATCTTTCTCTGGTGCCTCCTTGATTAGCTTAATAATCAACTATCTGAATTCTTTTTCTGCCAACTCAGAAATTTCATCTTGATTTGCCTCCATTGCTGGTGAGCTGGTAGGATCTTTTGCGGATGTTAGAGAATCTTGTTTAGTCATATTACCAGAATTGTTTTTCTGGTTCCTTCTCATTTGGGTAGACTATATCAGATGGAAGATCTGGGATTCAAGGGCTGCTGTTCATCTTTTGTCCCACAGAGTGCTCCCTTGATATGGTGTTTTCCCCTTTCTCCTAGGAACCAGGCTTTCTGAGAACTGAACTATAGTGATTGTTTTTTCTCTTCTGGGTCTAGCCACCCAGCGGAGCTACCAGGCTTTGGGCTGGTACTGGGGAGTGTCTGCAAAGAGTCCTGTGATGTGATCCATCTTCAGGTCTTGCAGCTGTGGCTACCAGCACCTGCTCCAGTTGAGGTAGCAGGGGCATGAAGTAGACTCTGTGAGGGTCCTTGGTTGTGTTTTTATTGAGTGTGCCGGTTTTGTGTTGGTTGGCCTCCAGCCAGGAGGTGGCACTTTCAAGAATGCATCAGCTATGGTCTTATATGGAGGATGCACACTTGCCCTAGGGACCCCTGGTTAAGTATTCAGGTTTCTCAGGCAGTGGGAATGGCCATAGAGCTCCCAAGGGATTATAAGCTTTGTCTTGGCTTCCAGGACTGATAAAGACCACCTTGTGGGGGCAGGAATAGGTGAGTCTAAGCTCAGCCTCTCCTTGGATGGGGCTTGCTGTGGCTGCTGTGAAAATGGGGATGTGGTTTCCAGTCAACGGAGTTATATTCCCAGGGGGATTAGCCTGCCTCTGCTGAGTCATACAAGTTGCCAGAAAAATGGGGGAAAGCTGGCAGTCACAGGCCTCACCCCACTCCCACACAGCCAGCGGTCCTAAAGGCTGGTCTCATTCCCACCATTCCACCCTGCCACCCCCCGCCCCACCAGGAACAGCACCAAGTGTATTTCCAGGCAGTGGTGACGAGGACTGACAACTTGCTGCAGCCCAGAAGCCTCCCTGTTGAGAAAGCAAGCAGACCCACAGGGTTTTGTCATCTCAGGGAGCCTGCTGGGATGATCCAGTTCCTTCAAAGGGGCTGTGGATTATTTTGGCTTCCTGGTATGTTCCTGTGGTAGTTCTTGAAGCAAAAATTCATGATGTGAGTCTGCAAACACTGCTATGTCTGTTCGAGTGGGAGCTGCAAGCTAGTCCTGCCTCCTATCTGCCATCTTAATAATGATGATAGTTTCTTTTGCTGCGCAGAAGCTCTTTAGTTCAATTAGATTCCATTTGTGAAGTTCTGCTTTTGTTTCAATTTTTCTTGGAATCTTTGTCATGAAATCTTTGCCAGTGCCTGTCCTGAATAATATTGCCCAGGTTTTCTTCTAGGGTTTTTGTAATTTTGGGTTTTACATTTAAGTCTTTAATCCATCTTGAGTTGATTTTTGTATATGGTGTAAGGAAGAGCTCCACTTTCAATTTTCTGCATATGGCTTGCCAGTTATCTCAGCACCATCTATTAAATAGAGGATCATTTACCCATTGTTTGTTTTTGTCAGGGTTGTCAAAGATCAGATAGTTGTAGGTGTACAGTCTTATTTCTAGATTTTCAATGTTGTTCCATTTGTCTATGTGTCTGTTCTTTTACCAGTACAATGCTGTTTGGGTTACTGTAGCCCTGTAGCATACTTTGAAGTTAGGTAACATGATGCCTCCAGTTTTGTTCTTTTTGCTTAGGATCGCCCTGTTTATTTGGGCTCTTTTTTGGTTCCATATGAATTTTAAAATAGTTTTTTCTAGTTCTGTGAAAAATGTCAGTGGTTGTTTAATGGGAACATCATTGTATCTATAAATTGCTTTGGGCAGTATGGCCATTTTAATGATATTGATTCTTCCTATCCATGTGTATGGAATGTTTTTCCCTTTGTTTGCATCATCTCTGATTTCTTTGAGCAGTGGTTTGTAGTTCTCTTTGTAGTGGTCCTTCACTTCCTTTGTTAGCTGTATTCCTAGGTATTTTATTCTTTTTGTGGCAGTTGTGAATAGGAGTTCATATATGATTTGACTCTCAGCTTGACCGTCACTGGTGTACAGGATTGCTAGCAATATTTGCACATTGATTTTGTATCCTGATACTTTGCTGAAGTTGCTTATCAGCTTAAGAAGCTTTTGGGCTGAGACGATGGGGTTTTCTAAATGTACAATCATGTCATCTGCAAACAGAGACAATTTGACTTCCTCTTTTCCTATTTGAATACTCTTTATTTCTTTCTCTTGCCTGATTGCTCTGGCCAGAACTTCCAATACTATGTTGAACAGGAGTGGTGAGAGAGGGTATTTTTGTCTTGTGCCAGTTATCAAGGGGAATCTTTTTGCCATTTCAGTATAATGTTGTCTGTGGGTTTGTCATAGATGACTCATTATTTTGGGGTATGTTCTTTCAGTACCTAGTTTAGTGAGAGCCCGAATAGCCATGCTACCTGACTTAAAACTATATTACAGGGATACAGTAACCAAAGCAGTATGGTACTGGTACAAAAACAAACACATAGACCAATGGAACAGAATAGAGGACCCAGAAATGAGACCACTCACCTACAACAATCTGATCCTTGACAAACCTGACAGAAACAAGCAACGGGAAAAGGATTCCCTATTCAATAAATAGTTCTGGGAAAGCTGGCTAGCCATATCCCAAAGATTAAAACATGACCCATTTCTTACACATATGCAAAAATTAACTCAAGATGAATTAAAGACTTAAATATAAAACCCAAAATTATAAAATCCCTGGAAGACAACATAGACAATACCATTCAGGACATAGGCATGGGCAAAGATTTAATGATGAAGATGCTAAAAGCAACTGCAACAAAAGCAAAAATTGACAAGTGAGATCTAATTAAACTAATTAAACTCTACACAGCAAAAGAAACTATCAACAGGGTAAACAGACAATCTACAGACTGGAGCAAAATTTTTGCAAATTATGCGTCTGGCAAAGGTCTTATATCTGCCTAATATCCTCTCTCTCCACATCATTGTCAACACTTATCATTTGTCTATTTGGTAGTAGCCGTTTGAACAGGACTGAGGTGATTTTATTGAGGTTTTAATTTAAAATTTCCTTTTGGTTAGTGATGTTGAGAATTGGAACTGGAGAAAATATTTGCAAATCAGACATCTACTGAGAGGTTAATATCCAAAAATATTTAAGGACCTCAAACAATAGCAAATAACCAAATTATAAAATGGGCAAATATCCTAAATAGACATTTTTCATTTTTAGAGACAGGGTCTCACTCTGTCCCATGGGCTGAAATGCAGTAGGGCAATTATAGCTGATTGCAGCCTCAAATTCCTGGGCTCAAACCATCCTGCAGTTTCAGCCTCCCAAGTAGCTAGGACTATGGCACGTGCTGCCACGTCCAGCTACATTTTTAATTTTTTGTAGAGGCAAGGTCTCTCATTATTTTGCCCAGGCTGGTCTCAAACTCTTCAGCTCAAGCTATCCTCCCCTCTCAGCCTCCCAAAGGACCAGGATTACAGGTGTGAGCCACTGTGCCCAGCCCATATATTTTGTTTTTAGAATTTAGTGTTTTGATACAACCTCCATAATTTTGATTCTCAGTATCTATAGCATAATATACTTATTAACATTAGAATTTTCCACATTGTGGTTGTTATATTTAATTTTAAAATGAATATCCATTCCAATAACTTTTTCTTTAGGTTGAATTATGTTTTATTTTAAAATTCATTTATTTATTTTAATTGAACAGTAAAATTTATGTATATTTATGGTGTAAAACAAAGTTTTGGTATATGAATACATTGAGGAATGGCTAAATCAAACTATTTAGCATAAACATTACCTCATATACTTATTTTTTTGTATGTGAATACTTAAAATCCATTCTCTTAGCTATTTTTAAGTATACAATATATTGTTATCAACTGCAATCACTATGATGTATAAATATTCATACCCGTTGACTCAGTTATGTGTTTCCTAAGAATTTAACATAAGAAAACAAACTTATTTATTTATGGTAAATTATTAGAGGAAGCATAACTGATTTAAGAGGCATGAATATTTATATACTTTATAATATTTCCATATGGTTTTTCAAAAATGGTTTTCAGAATTACAATGCCACCAGCAGTTTATAATTTTTTATTCAAAAATCTCACATTTGCTGCTAAATTTACAAATATTTATTGATTTAATAACGTGAACATCTTTAGCTTTAGAATTTATTAAAAATTGTGTTCAAAAAAATTTTGAAATAATTTCATATTTAAATGATTGAATCATAAGATTATTTCTGATTGCTATTTTTAATTTTCATATTTTTGTACAATACATGAATTATGTTTATAATAAAAAAGAATCATTCTGTAAAAATTGCTTTTCTGTTTTCTAATAACATTGCATAACTTTCTCTGTTTTCTAATAACATTGCATCACTTTCTCTGTTATTTATTAAACTAATTACTATTGATTTTATTAGACTGCATATTGCCATATAACAAAAAAAAATATTTTTTAAACCGTGGGAAAGAGTAAAGAGAATACCTTGAAAAAACACTTCTAAAAATATAAATTTCAGTTGATTTCCAGAGAATAATTATTTTATTCATGAATCTGGAGCAGACACCTCCTTCAATTTTATTTTTATAGAAAATGCCTTTTGTCAGCAGATGTGCTTGTTTATTGCAAAGCTTATAATGCAAAGCAGCTTATCTTCCTGTAGAAATAAGCATATTTAGTTTACCACACCTTACAGAACAATATAACTTTCCACTGTTCATCCCTGGAGGAACAAGTTGGAATGGATAATATTTTAAATTCAGTAAAGACAATAAAACATCACAGTAAGCATGTTTTTTTTAGGCAACCTACATAGCTCACAATTAAAGTTTTAAATGGATGATTTGAAATCTATAAGCTTTTTTATATGTAATTTAGGTTCATTTTCCCTGTTAGTGAAAATATAGATTTATAATTACCCATATTCCCAATGTATCTACACTTTTCAGAATTACTGCAAGAAATAATTCAGATGGAATCTGGCCTCAAAATCTCTGATTAAATAAATGACTTCTGAAAATTTGTTTTATATGCCATTTATATGTAAAGGAGATCACTAAAATAACAATCACTATTCTATGCTGCACTTAGCTTGCATGGTCTGCTCAATTGGGAGATCTCTGAAGGCAAGAACCATAGCTTTTTAATTATCTATTCCCACCAATTAGCAGAGTGCTTTTCACAGCATGTGTCCCATGAATGATTATTGAATCATTGAAAGAATTATGACTAGAGGGTAAATTCCACTGTGCAATATCTTTCACTGGAATTTATCTTCCGGGAGATCAGAAGCCTTGCTTTTCTTAAAGCTGTATATGAGTTTGTACTTTTTCAAGACTTTTTCAATCTTCAGACTCCATTATAACCATATCACCTGTTGCTAAACCTTTTTATCAAATATTATGAAGCCAACACATTTTCTGTATGATAGAAGTTTTCTTAATGATCTTAATTATAATTATATCAATTTTAAAAATCAACATGGCTCCTATATGAGAGAGAAGTGTGCTACACTACCCAACCGTGAACAAGGACCAAAAAAATGACATTTTTTTTTCCCAGATAACAACAAAAGACAATACAGGATTTTTGAAGGGTAGTTTTTGTTATTAATTCTTTGTACCTCCCAAAATCCCAAATGCTGGCACTCATACATTGGTTCCGGGAATTTTTTGTACAGTCGCTGAACGTGCAAAAAGGAGACTCAATATCAAAAGTGAAAAATGTACACCTAAGAAATGCAAATTTAAACAATAATGAGATACTTTTACATGTCTATTAGAATGGGCAAAGTTTGGAAGACTGACATCTAATGCTGGCAGGGGTAAGGAACAACAAAAATTCTCATCCCTTGCTGGTAAGAATACAAAATGGAACAGCCACTTTGAAAGTTAGTTTAGCAGTTGCTTATAAAACTAAACATATGGCAATTTTGCCCTTCAATATCTTCCCAGATTTGTTGAAAACGTATGTCCACATGAAAACCTGCACATGGATGCTTATAGCAGCTTTATTCGTAATTGACAAAAACTTGGAAATACGCAAGGTTTCCTTCAGTAGTCAAATGAGTAAATAAATTACAGTATATCCATACAATAGAATGTATTGTTAAAAAGAAGTGGCTATCAAGCCATGAAAAGACAAGAAGAAAACATAAATGTATATTACTAAGTGATAAACGCCAATCTGAGGATGCTAGATACTGTATAACTTTAACTACATGACATTCTGGGAAAGGCAAAACTGTGGCAATAGTAAAAGGATGAGTGGTTGCTAAGAGTTAGGTGAGGGTAATGTATAAGGACATATATCCATCATTATTTTAATAGATTCCAACAGAGGAGTTTCACAGCCCTAAAAATCCCTTAGGCTTTGCCTGTTCATTCCTCCCTTACCCTCAACAGCTTTAGAAACTACAATTGGCCGTAACTGCTACTTAGGCTTACAGATAGGCTTTGAATGGGACAATATCTGCTTTGACCTAAAAAACAATCCTGGGTCAGAATAAAATAAAATAAGCCAAATTTCTACCTATAAGTAGATTGTGGCTCAAACAGAAACTTGCTAACATCAGAAATCGAAAGTGATTTCCATTTTATATACATGATCTTAGAAACTATAGTTTTTATCATTTACAGCAGCTCAAACTAAAGATAGCCAGTTCAGCTGAAGAGAAGTTAACCATAATCTAAGGTGATGGAATGACAGAAAGACAGAGATGAAGGTACAGTTATGGCAGATATTTATTAAGTGGAATAAGAAGTAGTCAACATTTGGGTACAAAAAGTGAGTTAAAGGCAGAAGTGTAGAATTTAACACAATGAATTTGATCTGTCTTCTACAATTCTATGACAAAAATATTTCATGTAATGTTAAAGCTAGAAGGGAACTTTGAAAACATCTAATTCAGAATGTTCGTTTTGCAGATCAACAGGAAATTGTCCATGGTCACACAGCTAGTTACTAAGTAATGCTCTTTAAATGTGAACCTAAATCAAGACAAAACTCACTTCTCACTAAACCTTCAGCCTTCTATTTACCTATGTCATGGTCTTTTGTTATAATTTCTTGATTATTCTCAAGTTAATGGACATAATTTCATTTATGTTATTCTTTGAAGGCACAGGGTGAGTGACAAGAGGTTGAACAGATTTAAAGGGATAGAATATCAAATTTATAGCAAACAATCTATATGATTTACATGTCATTTGTACAAAAGCAACACAAGTATCTTTAGATGAGAATGTGCTAATTTTAAGGTTTTATGTATAGATTTTAGTTAAAAAACTGGGAATCCACATTCACTTGGAAAAATATTCTCAATAAATCATATTTTTGTCATTTCTTATGGCTTGCTAAGAAAAGTTAATGAATTTATTTACAAGTATTTATTTTTTTATATTTTATTCCATTTGGTCTTCTCTAAAAATATAATAATAACATAATTCTTAGTGAGAAAAGCACCGTTATGCCTTTAATTCATTTTACTTCCCCAAACTCTGTATTTATTATGTTTCTCTACTCTCTATTCAGTAATACCTGAGTCACCTTGTTCACTAGGAAATAATGCATTAGAAGGAGTCTGCTTTCTTATTCAGTATTGAATGCACATAAGTTTTCCTTTTTAGGGCACATTAGTATAAAGATCAATACAGTGCTTAAATTAGTTGCCCAATAAGCATCATCAGTTGAGATTATGAAGGTGCTACCTATGTCTTATGGGAAAAATACTAACCAAAATTAATCTGAGTCCAATTATAGTCCATCGAATAAAGGTTTCTCACTTATCACTAGATTAAGAGACTGATTAGGCCCAGTTCATGATACAATATTGAAACAAATAGGTCCTTCCAACTGGATTCACTCAGCCCTAGATGCAAGCCACTTAGAATGAAAAAAAATTCAACACTTGGTTAGTGTATTAAAAGACAAATATTGCTTCTGACACAAAAGAATTATAGACTTTCAGGTTTAAAAGGGACTTGAGAATTTGTTTAGTGTAAACACACAATGCTTCAGTCTTGTGCATGTGTCCTATGTTCTTGCCTACTGTGCTAAATAATATTCCTTGATTATTTCTTTTCAGTTTTCAACACATCCCTTGCAAGATTACATATGTAAGCCTCCCCAACAATTTAGAAAAGCTAGAAACTAATAAACTAGGCAGTCTGTGTATATCAATAAGTGCAAACTAAATTTTACATTTTTATTGCTGAAAACACACAAGCATGCATACAAAAAAGCGATTAAAAGTCTCCCTTAATCTCACGACATTTTGATTAAAAGCCTTTACTCAGGCCTTTTCAGTTTCATCTTACTTCCTTTTCTTTCTTCTTTTTTTTAGAGACAAAATCTTGCTCTGTCATCTAGGCTGGAGTGCAGTGGTACAGTCATAGTGTGCTGTAACCTTGAACTCTTGGGCTCAAGTGATGCTCCCACCTGAGCTTCCCAGGTAGCTGGGACTGTAAGTGTGCACCACGACTCTCAGCTAACTTTTTTTTTTATTATTTATTTTTTGTAGAGACAGTTTTGCTATGCTGTCCAGGCTGGTCTCTAATTCCTGGCCTCAAACAATCCTCCCACTTCAGCCTCTCAACGTGCTGAGATTACAGCCATGAGCTAACACAACTGACCTTATCCTACATATCTCTTAAAAGGCATATAATGTGTCCAAACAAGCTTGACAATTTCATTTTCTTACTTCTGAAATCAATTTAAATGTCAAAAAGTTTTAATCTCTAATACAACCACCCATAGGTCTCTCAAATAAAATAAAGACAATGGATGAAACTAGAGTTAGATTTTAACCTTTAATTACTAATATACACCTTATATTTTTGGTTACTCAGGCAAAGTAGCCAAGGCAAGTTTTCACTTTGGACTGAGAAGCCTATTGACTACTGAAACCATTCAACTGTTAAGGTGTGTCCAATGTTGATAAAGTAGTCTGGTATAATGCAATATATTATAACAAATTACTGCCAAATAGATCTGACCATTTTCTTACTGCTTTTCTTAATTTTTTTTGTTACTTTTTCATTCTATGACCCATATTTTCATTCTTCTATTGTCAATTAATTACAGTCTAATCTGTCACAGCTGTCTCTAGCTTCTCCTCGTCTTACCATTTTTTCGCACAGCTACTGTCACCTCTAGGTAGATAAAGTAGAAAATCTAGAAGAAATTTATAAATTCCTGGACACACACACCCTCCCAAGCCTAAACCAGGAAGAAGTCAAATCCCTGAATAAACCAGCAACAAGTTCTGAATTGAGGCAGTAGTGAATAGCCTACCAACCACATCCTCTCCAGCATTTATTGCCTGTCGTTTGGATATAAGCCATTTCATAACTGGGATGAGATGATATCTCATTGTAGTTTTGATTTGCATTTCTCTGATCAATGATGCTGAGCACCTTTTTATATACCTATTTCCCATTTGTATGTCTTCTTTTGAGAAATGTCTGTTCAGATCTTTTATGCACTTTAAATCAGATTATTAGGTTTCTTTTTTCTTAATGAGTTGTTTGAGCTCCTTATATATTCTGATTATTAATCCCTTGTCAGGTGGGTAGTTTGCCAATATTTTCTCCCATTCTGTGGGCTTTTTCTTCACTTTGTTGATTGTTTCCTTTTCTGTGCAGAAACATTTTAACTTGATGTGATCCCATTGGTCCATTTTTGCTTTGGTTGCCGGTACTTGAGGGGTGTTACTCAAAAAAATCTTTGCCCAGTCCAATGTCCTGGAGAGCTTCCCCAATGTTTTCTTTAGTAGTTTCATAGTTTGAGAACTTAGTTTTAAGTCTTTAATCCATTTTGATTTGATTTTTGTATATGGTGGAAAATAGAGGTCTAGTTTCTTTCCTACGCATATTAATTTCCAGTTTCCCCAGCACCATTTATTAAAGAGACTGTCCTTTCCCTGAGGTATGTTCTTGGCCCCTTTGTTAAAAATGAGTTCACTGTAAATGTATGACTTTATCTCTGCCTTCTCTATTCTGTTCCACTACTGATGTGTCTGTTATTATGCCACTACCATGCTGTTTTGGCCACTATAACGCTGTAATAAAATTTGAAGTTTGGTAATGTGATTCCTCCAGTTTTGTTCTCTTTGCTTAGGATAGTTTTAGGTATTCTGAGTCTTTTAAAATTGTGGTTCCATAAAAATGTTAGGATTTTTTTTTCATTTCCACGAAGAAGATCATTTTTGATAGTGACTACATTAAATCTATATATTGCTTTGGGTAGTATGGGCATTTTTACAGTATTAGTTTTTACAATCCATAAACATGAAATATCATTTCATATTTTGGTATGCTATTTAATTTCTTTCATCACTGTTTTATAGTTTTCATTGTAGAGATCTTTCACTTTTTGGATAAGTTAATTCCTAAGTATTTTATTTTATTTGTAGCTATTGTAAATGGAATTGTTTTCTTGATATATTTTTCAGTTTGTTCACTATTGGCACATACAGATGCTACTGACTTTTGTATGTTGATTATGTATCCTGCAATTTTACTAAATTTGTTTTTCAGTTGTAATACTTATTTTGTGAAGTATTTATGGTTTTACAAATATAAGATCGTATAATCTGCAAACAAGAATAATTTGACTTCTTCCTTCCCAATTTGGATGACCCTTTTCTCTTTCTCTTGTCTGATTGCTGTAGCTAGGACTTCCAGTATTATGCTGATCAATGATAGGGAAACTAGGTATCCTTGTTGTGTTCCAGAAGTTAGAGGCAAGGTTTTCATTTTTTTTCTCATTTAGTATGATACTAGCTATGAGTCTGTTGTATATGGCTTGTGTTATGTTGAGGTATGTTCCTTCTATACCAATTTTTTTAGAGGTTTTTATCCTGAAAGAATGTTGATTTATCAAATGCTTTTTTAAGATCGATTGAAAAGATCATATGATTTTGTCCTTCATTTTGTCAACATGATGTGCTACGTTGATTGATTTGCATATGTTGAACAACTTTGCATCTCTGGAATAAATCACACCTGATCATAATGAATAATCCTTTTAATGTATTGCCAACTTTGGCTTGCTAGTATTTTATTGAGGAATTTTTCATGAATATTCATTAGTGATATTGGCCTATAGTTTTGTTTTTTTCAATGTGTCTTTGTCTGGTTTTGGTATCAGGGTAATACTGGTCTCTTAGAATGAGTTTGAAAGTATTCCTTCTTCCTCTATTTTTTGGAATAGTTTGAGTAGGATTGGTATTAGTTTTTCTTTACATGTTTGGTAGAATTCAGCAGTAAAGCCACCAGGTCCCTGGCTTTACTTTACTGGGAAACCTTTTATTACAGCTTCAAATTCGTTACTTGTTGTTTGTCTTTTCAGGTTTTGGATTTTTTCGTGGTTCAATATTGGTAGGTTATAAGTGTCTAGGAATTTATCTATTTTTTCTAGATTTTCCAATTTATTGACATATGGTTGCTCATAGTAGCCACGAATGGTCCTTTGAATTTCTGCAGTATCAGTTGTAATATCTTCTTTTTTATCTCCAATTTTATTTGAGACTTCTCCCTTATTTTCTTCACTAGTCTTGCTAAAGATTTGCCAATTTTGTTTAATTTTTCAAAAAACTAAATTTCCGTTTTATTGATATTTTATATTTTTTCCATTTTCAAATTCATTTATTTCTGCTCTGATCCTTATTATTTCTTTTCTTATACTAATTTGGGGGTTGTTTTCTCTTGCTTTTCTAATTCCTTAAGATCAATCATTAGGTAATTTATTTGAAGTTTTTTTTCTTTTTGATGCAGACACTTACAGCTACAAATTTCCATCTTAGTATTCTGTTCACTGTATCCCATAGCTTTTGATATGTTGGATTTCTATTATCTTTTTTTTTTAATTTCTTCATTGACCCACTGGTCATTCAGGTGCATACTGTTTAATTTCCATGTGTTGCTATGGTTTCCACAATTCCTCTTGTTATTGGTTTCTAGTTTTATTCCATTGTGGTCAGAGAAGATGCTTGGTATTATGTTAATTTGTTTTATGTTTTAAGACTTGTTTTGTGACCTGGCATATGGTCTATCCTTGACAATGATTCATTTGCTAAGGAGAAGAATGTGTGTTCTGCAGCCATTGGATGAACTGTCCTATAAATATATATTAGATCCATTTTTTCGATAGTGCAGATTAAGTCCGGTATTTCTTTGTTGATTTTTGTCTGGAAGATCTGTCCAATGCTGAAAGTGGGGTGTTGAAATCTCCAGCTATTATTGTATTGGAGTCTATCTCTGTCTTTAGTTCTAATAATATTTATCTTATATATCTGAGTGTTGTACTGTTGGTTGCATATATATTTACAGTCATTACTTCATCTTGCTGAATAGACCTCTTTATCAAACTTTATTCCTTCTTTCAGTTTTTTTGTTAAAATATATTTTGTCTGACATAAATATAGTTATTCCTATTCTTTTTTGTTTATTTTTGCATGGAATATCTTTTTCCATCCCTCTATTTTCAGTTTATGTGTTATCTTTATAGGTGAAATGCGTTTCTTGTAGGCAAGAGTTTATGGGTCTTGTTTTTTCAATCATTCAGTCAGTCTATGTCTTCTGATTGGAGAGTTTAGTTCATTTACATTTAATATTATCACTGATAAGTAAGGACTTACTCCTGCCATTTTGTTATTTATTTTCTCGTGGTTTTGTGGTCTTGTCTTCCTTCTTTGATTCCTTCCTGTCTTCATTTTTTTGAAAGTTATTTTCTCTGGTGGTATGATTTAATTTTTTGGATATTTGTTATATCTGTTTCAATTTGAGGTTACCATAAGGCTTGCAAGTACTATCTTATAACTCATTGTTTTAAACTGATGACTATGTAACACTAATTGCAGAAACAAATAAAGAAAAATAAAACTAACAAAAACTCTACACCATAACTTATTCTCCCTACTTTTAAACATTCTGTTGTTTCTCTTTATGTTTTATTGTACTGTGTATGTCTTAAAATGTTGTAGTTATTATTTTTTATTTGTTAATTATTTAGTCTTTCTATACCACAATTACAGTGTTATAATATTGTATGGTTTTCAGTGTAGTTACTATTAGCAGTGAATTTTATACCTTCAAGTGATTACTTATTACTCATTAATGTCCTTTTCTTTCTGATTGAAGTACTCTCTTTAGCATTTCTTATGGGACTGGTCTGGTGTTGATGAAATCCCTCAGGTTTTGTTTTTCTTTTTTTGTCTGGGGAAGTCTTTATTTCTGCTTCATGTTTGGAGGATATTTTTACTGGATCTCTTCTAGGGTAAAAGTTTTATTTTCTTTTAGCACTGTAAATATATCATGAACCTCTCTTTTGGCCTATAAGATTTCCACTGAAAATTTGATGCCAGATGTATTGGAGCTCCTTTGTGTTATTTGTTTCTTTTGTCTTGCTGCTTTTAGGATCCTTTCTTTATCCTTGACCTTTGGGAATTTAATTATTAAATGCCTTGACGTACTTTTTTGGGGGTTATCTGCTTAGTGTTCTATAACCTTCTTATACATGGATATTGATATCTTTCTCTAGGTTTGGGAAGCTCTCTGTTATTATTCCTTTGAATGGTTTTTCTACACCTACCTCTTTCTCTACCTGTTCTTTAGGGCCAATAACTTTTACATTTGCCCATTTTATGCTAGTTTTTAGATCATTTCGGTATCTAGAGCTTGCTTCCCTTTTTTTATTCTGATTTCTTTTGTCTCCTCCAACTGTGTATTCCCCTATAGCCTGTCTTCAAGCTCGCTAATTCATTCTTTTGCTTGATCAATTCTGCTATTAAAGGACTTTGATGCATTCTTCCGTATGCCGATTGCATTTTTCAACTCCAGAATTTTTGTTTGATTTTAAAACCTTATTTCAATGACGTGGTTAAATTTTTCTGGTATAATTCTGAATTGCTTCTCTGTGTAATCTTGAATTTCTTTTACCTTCCTTAAAATAGCTATTTTAAATTATCTATCTGAAATGTCACATATCTCTGTTTCTCCAAGATTAGTCCCTGGTACCTCATTTATTTCATTTGATGAGGTCATATTTTCCTGGATAGTCTTGGTACTTACGAATGTTCGTCTGTGACTGACCATTGAAGAGTTAGGTATTTATTGTAGTCTTCTCAGTTTTTATCTATCCTTCTTGAGAAGGTTTTTTAGGTATTCAAAAGGACTTGGGTGTCGTCATCTAAGTCTGCTTTAGGGGGCACCCCAAGCCCCGTAATGCTGGGCTTTGCAGATTCATAGAGGCACTGCCTTGATGGTCTTTGACAAGATCCAGAAGAAATATCTGAATTACCAGGCAGAGACTCTTGTTCTCTTCCCTGACTTTCTCCCAAATAAATGAAGTCTTTGTTTTAAGCCACCTGAATCTGAATTTGTGGTGACACAAGCACTTCTGTAGCCACCATAATTGGGTATGTGCCAGGTCAGACCTGAAGCCAGCAGAGCACTGGGTCTCATCCAAGGCTAACTGCAACCACTGCCTGGCTACCATCTATGTTTGCTCAAAGCACTGATGTTCTACATTTAGTAGGTGGCAGTGCCAGCCAAGCTTGTGCCTTTCCCTTCATGGTAGCAAATTACCCCAAGCTCCTGGTGCACCCAGAGGTACCATCTGGAAAGCAGGGACTAGAGTCAGCATTAGCTGAGTTCAATCCAATTTTGCTTTCTGCTGTAACAGGGGAGCACTGGTTTCAGTGAAATGTCTCACAATTGCTGCACTCTCCCTCTCCCCAAAGCACTGATTCTCTATCTGTGCCATGGGTCCACTGCCAGGAGATAGTGGAGGAGTGGTTTCAGCAATTCCAGACTGTCTTTTCTGTCCTCTTCGATGCCTTTTTCAGTGACATGAAGTCAAAACTAGGTGCTATAAGTGCTCACTTCATTTTTGATTTATATAAATTTTATTGTTTTGTGTAGATAGTTGTTAAATTGGTGTCCTTACAGGAGTGGGGCAATCACTGGACCCTTCTGTTCAGCCATCTTGCTCTGCCCCTTTTAAGTTCTTTTTACTTGGACTGGACTCTTCACCAATCTTCAAAAAAGTATGTAATAACCACCTGTCCTACTGTTCTTTCAAAGTGTCAACTTTATTACGTAATTCAATTTCTACTATAATCATATTTACATCTATCAGATTATATTTTCTAATTATGGATGGGACAATGGTTCATTCCTTTGTACCTGCTTTTACTTCTGATTGTTGTGATCTATTCTTCATATCATATTGTGAAATCTGTTTTTGGTAAAAATGCATTTTTTTATAACACTCTTGGCAGGAACATTATCTTCCTATTCAGATCTTCTGTAATTCCTTGAGCTGAAAATATGTGTCCATGTCTCTTTCTCTTTACAATGGAAATACCTTGAGAACAGATGCACGTCCGTCATTGTTTCTGCTTCATCCTTTAAAATAATATATGATCATTTAACCCTGACTTCTCTATAGCAAAGTTAAAGTAATGTTTTATTAAAGCATATAGAATTTATTTATTGTAGGAGTTCAGTTCTTCTCGCTCCAAGTTAAAAATTAACCCCAGGTATAAAAATTATCACTTGTGGTTTTCTGTTCCTAAATAAAATGTGTATTAACTCTCCCAGTACCCAGAGCAGAGATGCCTATCAAGCAACATATTTACCGAATAGTTGTTGCATTTAAATGAAGGTTTGCATTTCTTAACAATTTATTTCCGTATCATTCTAACCTAGTCATGTAATTAAATGTTTTTCTTTCCGTTTTTGTTTCTGTAAAAACAGTTTAATCTTATCATATTGAAAAGGACAATGCCCCCAAATAAATAGCCTTCTTAGAGTTCTCAAACAGCATGTGGGATTAAAAGATGAAAGTTCTTGGTTTCAAACATCTGACTTGCTTTTTTGGGGTCTAGATCTTGAAGATTCAGTGATTGAATTCCTCAGACAGAAGTTCTTATTCAGAATGACTTGCTTTTTCAGTTCCATGTGTATGCTTTGAGGCCATTTGTCTAAAAAAGGAGAATTTTTTTGCCATTTGTAAAACTAAATCTTAGATAAGAGTCAAGATAGATACATGCTGGGATTCATACCCTAAGGGAACCACAGTGGAAGAGTGAATGCCTGTGAATGCCTCTGAATGCCAAAAGTTTGAGGAAAAGTTGTGAAGAGAGGAGCAGTCTTCATGGTGACCCTAATAAAAATAAGAATTTAACTAAATTAGCAAAGCAATGACATTGATTTTCAGAATGTTCCCTAATAGAATCTAACATTGCACTGGCATATATGACAGAAGAAATATTATTTTAATCTTCAGTAATTTTATTAATTATAATTATGTAATGAAATATGCAGTCCTCATTGCAGTTACATTTTTCTTGAGGAGCTCGACTGCAAACTTCAGCAAAGCTGCTGACCTTCAGTTCAGAAAAGATTGTGTGAATTTCATTATGGATAGTATTGAAAATGTTTGTCAGATGTAAATTGAAAGCAGCATCTATTTATAAAACAAAAAACTCATGCAACTTAGTAAGCTGAATGTTCTTTAAAAAGTAACTTTTGAAAGTGTTTTGTTTTGTTTAAATTATATTACAAGAGCTTCCTTGGCATATAACAGCCTTGAATCTATTAAGAGGATGGTTACAGGAGTTCAGTAGAAACTGTCCAGTATGCACTCCACTATTAAAGCATTTACTATAAATGCTGTGGCTGTATAACTCTGTGTGCCCATAACATTGTCTTGGAAATGAAGTTCTTGTTATTTAAATATATTTTTTAAATGTTGACAATTATGTACTTAGAATAATGAAACTAACTTGTAATAATTAAAACACTGAAGTTATTATCTATGCTTTCTGGTGTTTGATAGAAATGTTGTCCAGAAAAAGAAGTAAATTTGCATTGTTTTCTAGAGAAAACACTAGTTTCTGACCCTGTGTGATCCACTGTTGGCTCCAAATATAGTTATAGGGCTTATCCCTTTAAGAGTATTCTAGGTCAGTTCAAAATACAGTAGACACTCAAAAAGCAAATGTTAAATTACTGAATGTTTCAAATTATAATGTATATTAATTTTATTTAGAATGTGGCAAATACATACATTACTTATATTTTCTTTTACATTTTGTTTTCTGTATTCAAAAAGGAAATAGATATCATGTGTATTTCCGCATATGCATATTTTAGTATGACCAACACTATGAAACCACTGGGAAATAGCCTTAAAGGAGTTTTAGTAGCTGAACTTGGCATTTGGGGATCATATTTTGTGTTTAATAAGATGAACACAAGCCAAGATTTCAGGCAAACAATGAATAAGAAATTTCCCTTCATTTTGGAAGTTTATTACAAATCCATTGAGCAGTCTAGAGTGTGTGGAATCGGAGAGCAAGGATCAAGAAAAATGGTTGAACAGCAAAACTTAGGAATCTGGCTACTGATCCAAGTTTATCCTTAAGGGAAATGCCACAGTATCAAGCAAGAGTAAAATTACAAAGTTGACAACGGGTTTTGAAATATTTAAGGCAAAATGTAAATTTTAATTCAGAGGTCTAATTTTTTGGATTGTGAATACATTGACTGAATGTATGTTTATTATGTTATAGCTGAAGTTTTGTTTATACTGTTGAAAATAAAGAGGTTCTCCTAAAAAAACACAAAAAGGAAATATAAAATATTATATTACTCAGTTTAAAAGTTCTAGAATAGGCTCCATTTTAGAATAAATCAGAATCAACAGAATTTCGGAAAGATTGTTAAGTACATTTTTGTTTCTAGAGGCTTAGAGATTGCTGATCAACAGAATTTCTGTTGCTACCCTTTCCCTAGACTCTCACAGCCACCGTCAACAGAAATAGCCCAGTTTTAATACACACTGAGCTTTTCAAAGAAATAAATTAAAAGTTGTACTATTTTAGATAATGTTATTCCAGGCTTTTTTGGGAGTTGTCCACTATTGTAGAAAACATCATCGATGACAGTGTTACTTGTTTATTAGTATACTTGTGAACTATTTAATTGTGCATTAGAGCTGCCAATTTAATATAAACACCAATATCAGTTTGCATTCATAATTGTTCAGTTCCAAGTGAGTCTGCTTATATATGAGCATCTGACTGCTCCACTGTCTTTCGAAGAATAGTAATGTTGAACATTTATGTATTAAAATACAAATTGTTTTATTCTATCTTTATTTCATTTTATTTCTCTTTTTCATTAAAGTTAAAACATGGCACTAATTTTTTTATGAGACCAGGAAGCTGTATTGTCTATGGATTTTATCTCAAGATGTAAAATTTTTAAAAAAGGTGTTGTCACTCTGATCAGGCTAGAAGTCACTGGTACAGGAGATTCAAAAAAGGTCATATTAGCCTGTTTTACTTTCTATACTATTGTATAATCCCCCAAAGATCTAATTTACCAAATACATTGAATTTGCTGCAAGAAGTTAAACATTATTCAGATTATAATAGGTACAATAAATATTGAATGAATAACAAATGGATGCAATGCTCAAGGTTGCAGAAGGATAAATTTTGACCTGAAATTATGGAAATAAGGATTGGTGAATATGAGACCATTAGAAAGTGCATCAAACTTTGTAAACTCCAAGAAATCACAATGATGACAAACAAAGGAAATGCGAGTTAAGGGAGCAAATAATGAGAGAAGTACTGAAAATGGAAAGAGGGGTGAATTGGAAGGCTAAAGATACATATGCTTGTGCATGTGTTGGTGGGAGTTTGCCCAAGTTTAGGAAAATTAAGGTGAGTTATGTTTTTATATCAATAATACTGGGATAAACAAATGATCTAAGCAAGAGAAAAAGAATTAGAAATATGGACTTCCATTACATTATATAATTCATATAATGGCTATGAATTCACGACTAGTGTAATATCATGATTTTTTGTGTTGTTAAGAATTCCAGAAAACAGAGCTTTCTCTCAGTTTTTAATGGTAGCAGCCATTTTTTTTCATATGGTTTTTGTTTGATGGAAGAGAACAAGAGGTAATTATTTCCTTTAATATGTCAATGATATATCAGTAAACTGTTTTTAAAAAGAAACAGTGATTTTCTAGGATACAACTTTTTTTGCTTGGAGAATAAAACAGTAATATTTTTTAAAATATATGTTAGTGATACAGAAGAAGGTGTTGAAGCAAACCTTTGTTATGGATATTATGCTGAGTTCCAGATAAAATAAGAGTTCAGATTCCAGCTAAGGGTTGACTTTAGAACAGAATACTTCATGACTAATGGCCTTTCATTTATCAGAGAACTGGGATGTTAGATATTAGCAGGACATATAGCAGAAGCTTCAGATAGGCTACAAGATTAAAATTATTCCAGTGTGTCCAGAGACATGATTGATGAAAATGGATATTTTAAAGAGTAAAATTGTAAGTTTTATTTCCTTATAAATCAACTGCTATTATAGGACATAATGTGTGATCATTTAATTTACTTATGTTAATAAACTCTCATTTTTTTATGAATGAACATAAGAGTGGGAGAAACTCAAATGTATACATGCGTACATACAATTGTTTAATCTGCTGATCTGCAATATGGAAGCAAATAATGTGAGAAAATGTACAGTTTCTAAGAAAGCCAAATAGCAGTAAAACCTATCATTCATTCACTAATATCTACAGTGTAGAATGGGTTTCACACACTACATCTCACATAATTCTAATAAGTTGGAACTCACTCATCTATTTGGATCTATATGCTATGTTGTTTATTTTTTGTTATAAACCAAGTTTTTATGAAAGGTTTATACCTGAACAAAAATTCCAGAGTCTTCGAATATTATATCTAAGCAATTGAAATGATTTATAGAAAGACTCAAACTACAAAATGAACACATCAACATATGTACTTATAACATTCCATCATAGTCACAGAAAAGCTAGTTTCTGTATACAGTTGTCTCTTGGTATCTGCAGTAGATTGGTTCCAGGACCCCTGTGGGTACAAAAATCTGTGATGTTCAAGTCCTTTACACAAAATGAAATAGTATTTGGATATAACCTATTCACATCTTTCTGTATATTTCAAGTTATGTCTAGGGTACTTCTATATCTAATACAAGGTAAATATGGAAATTGTTGTTATACTGTATCATTTTATTTGTTATTTTTTATTGTTGTATTGATATTTTTCTCATTTTTTGACTTGCATATTTTCAATCCCCCATTGATTGAATCCATCGATATGTAACTCACAGATACAGAGGGCTGAATGTACATTTCTAATACAGTTTTTACTTATGAATATATATTTTTATTCAAAAGTTTATTGAGTTTTTCTCAGCTAATAATGTCCTCATATGATCTCCCAGTGAAAGTATAAAAGTTTCTGAATTGAATTGAACTGTCCATATATCCTATATATTCTCTAGCTTTGACTTTTTGGACTGTTATTTCTTTCTTTTGCTATTTACAAAGCCCCTCTCCACCACCACCACCTTTACACCATTTCTGGGTTTTGAGAATTAGATATTCTTCTTCCCTGCAAAGAAATAGACCATTAAATGTATATTAGTTAACTTACTGGAGATTAAAACTCTGCAAGATGACGATATCTTCCAGTGCACATTCCTTTCCTCATAAGCTTAGTTATCTAGAAAAATAAAATGCCTAACAAAGATTCTGGCCATATGATTGATTACCTCATGTTGCATTTGATTTTTCCCCTTACTCTTTAGTTGATGCCTCAATAATTTGGATGATTTTGTTATAAGACATGACAATTTCATTCCTAAATCTGAGCTTCTCAAAATTTTTCCCCTAGCTCCTGGACCATCTTAAATGCAAAAAGCTATGGTGCTATGACATTGAAATGCTAGTCAGGGAATAGTATTAATAGTTAGGCTAACACAATAAGGAAAAAGAAATTGAACTGAAGTGAATTAAAAAACCAGAGAAGAATGGAAAAAGGACAGGAGTGTTGTATTCCCTAGCTTGAGTTTTTGTAGATTTTCATTTTGGATAAGAGTACTACAGGGGCACCGAATTTTTTCTGCAATATAAAGCTATATAACATATATACACACATACACATACACACACACACACACACACACACTCATATATATATACATAATGAGAATAGCTAATTCTCAAAACCCAGAAATGGTGTAAAGGTAGTGGTGGAGGAGAGGGGCTTAGTAAATAGAGGAAGAAAGAAATAATAGTCCAAAAAGTCAAAGCTAGAGAAAATATATATGAAATTAGGTATGCAAGTCTGGATCAGTTTCTCACTAATTACCAGGAGAGATTTTACTTAGCCCTGAGCCAAGCTGCAAAAGCTACCTACATGAATCTCTTCATAATGACATTATACATTGAAAAAAATAAAACTCTATTCCTCCTCCATTTCTCTTCTCTGTGTTCCTCCTATCTTACACTTACCACCTACCTCTATAACGAAACCTACTCACAAATTGTGAAAATTCTCTTTTCAGAAATAAACAAATAAATGGTAGCTGTAGGTTAGTCTTTATTGCTGTGTTGGAAATCTTTCCAGTTCAGACACCAGAAGACTTTTCATGCTTTTGAGTTTAAAAATTGGACAGCACTTTAGTAACAAGTGGAAAAGACAGTAGAGGACACCCTAGCCCAACTTTCTACCTAGTTAAGAGTCCCGGGTGGTTTGGACTGGAAAACTTAAAGCTCCTAGATTCTTGCTTTTCTTGGATACTCATGTAATGCATACTCTTCTCAAGCACTAAAGAACAGAAAAGTAGTCATTGAGAGACCCTTCTCTAAAGAAGAATAAAATGAATGGATTTTGCCTAAGAGTCAGCAGCATGAAGACTTTCTCATGCATCATGGTACATTGTTGTCTGAACCTCACATATCTGTAGTAACAGATCTTCAAACAAGTTATAGGCACAGTTATACAATCTTAAAAAGTGTCCTTCAATTGTGGCCTCTGTCCCTGGCGTTCATATTTCCTTCACATAGTTGGTGGGGCATTGATTTATTAATGAGGTACATTGTCCCAGAAACTTGTAACCTCTTTGTATTAAAATAATTATTTAATAATTCCCCTCAATTGATGGGGTGTGCAAATGTTAAGCTTGGGTTAAATAATGCCATTAGCATATGACACTGACACAGACATGTTTTACAACCCCTGATGTAGCTCATAAGCCCATGAGTGATCTATAGCAAAGCAGTAAATAAGGTTTACATGATGTCTTTGACTAGGTCACGAAATAGTCAGAGAATGACAAATGAAGATGAGCCATAACCTAGTTAGCACCCAGAAATGATCCTCAGCAAGGCTAATTAATCTGGTCACAGACAAATAACAGAATTTTCTTCTACTCACTTCTCAAATGCTGACATTTTTATCTTAAATGTGAAAGGTTATTAGATTGCATTTTAGGGAGTGAAGAAGAGACATTCAGTCAAAAAAAAATGATAGCCTAAAATATGTTGCATGCTGAATACATTACTGCTTTGGCCGCCTTCTGCCAGTCTACATCTCATTAATTCCAGATGTGCATTTTATATATAGTAATAACACTTGACTGATTAGATCAAAAAGGATAATCCTAAACACAACCAAGCATATTGCTTTCTACAGATAGTTTAGATATAGGTTTCATTTTCAAAGGCCTTTTTTAAAATTATCATATTGTTTTCAAAATTCATTTTAGTCAAGCTGTAATTTTTAAAAATTACCAAAATGGGAAAAATGCCTATAAATCTTGATTTATTCAGATTTGTCACTAAATATTACATACAAACAAAAAATTATACATACATAGTGATATATGTATATATGTGCTAGATTTGATTAGAAAACTAACATGATTAAAAACAGATAATCGACTTAAAACTTCCCCAAAGCTACTCTTTTCCATAGAGAAATGAAATAAAGGGTAGATAACAAAATGAAATAGACTTTTTCTGTTGTTCGCTGTGTTTTTCTTTTAATGTAAAGCGCTGCATAAAGTCAATGTTTTACCTTACAACATGTGCATTATGCTAATTGCTATATAATAGTGTGACACCTAGTTAAAACATTTGTTATTTATGTACTATATATATTACTCCAAGTGAATTCTTCTAGATTAGTCCAACATTATTAAACCACTTAATCTGTTTCAGACTAATTAGAACAAAGAACTCTTTAAGAAGCATCTGAGATAATACAGTCAGAAATAGTTTTGTAATATTTAAATGTAAATCATATTGAGTAATAAAAGGAAAAATGAGAAAAATTCATCAATTTTTAATAAAGAACTGTAGATAATCTGGTAATTTTTAAGATAATTATCTTGATTAGCTCCATAGTATGTAAAAATAACAGCATGATATATTAGAAAAAGTAGAGTCATTGATCAAATAGTTCTGAGTCAGAATTCCAGCATCAAATATTAGCATTTTGATAAATAATTTCTTTCCTGCTCTAAAACTCAGTGTCATTATTTGTAAAAACAAACAAAACTAGAATTATGATGAACATTACATAGATATTAAATGTAAAAGATTTCACAGAGACTTGCTTCTGCAATGATAGAAATACTGTAGCTTTGCTATACCTATCATAATTATGTGTCCTCTTAGAAATACACCTTTTTCCACACAATTCAATTGAAATAGGTTCTTAGTCAACCCATTCACAAAAATACTAAATTTATACCAAATTATTTTTGAAAAAGTATTATGACTAGTTAGGCATAGAAATAACACATAATATTCATATAAATGATAAGAAATTTCAATAATTGATACTGACCCATAATAGATATAATGGTATAGATAGCACATTTTCAAATATATTTTCACATCATTTATTTATTTGCTCACTTGTGTGGAGTTCAAAAAGTAGACATATACATTGAAAACCATCACTATTTACATTTAAGCATAGATAATTCCAGATTTGCCTTTTCTTTGTATGTGTCTATGTGTGTGTATGTACATGCACACATCATATATATGTACTTGCATGCACCTATCTATGTAAATGTAAATGTACAAAATGTAAATACATTTTGGATTACATAGAGTATGTTCTGTTATCTGCTATTAATACATGACTAATATGTTTCCATGTAACCAGCTGAATATTATTATAAAATATGTAGAGTTTAAACCAGTTTCTTGAAGATAATCTGACTCCAGGTTGGAAAATACTCATATTCTCTTACCTACCAGAATGAATATTAGCTATGGTTGACAATTAGTATCAGTTTGGGGAAACTGAATTTTTTGTTTTTAATTATATGTATTACTCAAGTAAAAGATTGTCAAGACAAGATGTCCTGAAGAATAAGGAGATGTTTTTATTAAGGCAATTGCAATAGGGAAAATGCTCATTACTAAGTGACAACTCAAAAAAAAGGGGGGAATCTGAGGAAGACTGGAGGCAGTCTTATCTAAGTCAGAAGGTAAAGGGTGAAAGTGGGTTTTAATAGAGTCCAGCTGGTTCTGGAGCATAAAAAGGTGGAGAGATGTCTTAACCATCAATCTTTTCCCAAAGTATGGGACTTAACTAAAATTACACGTTGTTAAGCCTTATAAACATAGGCATAATAAGGAAGAACCTGTACATTGTGGCAATGACAATAGCTAATCTGGATGATTTGGGTCAAAATAGGTGTTTTTCTTAATTCAGCACTAATAGTATAGGGAATCAATTAATATCAACTGCATTCATAGCCCAACTCACAACCACAATGCATCGACACAAATGTAGCCACAACTGGTCTAAGAGCACAAGTCTTGTTATTGAGAGACAGGACTAGCTGGATTTCCTAGGCCGACTAAGAATCCCTAAGCCTAGCCGGGAAGGTGATTGCATCCACCTTTAACACGGGACTTGCAACTGAGCTCACACTCGACCAATCAGAGAGCTCACTAAAATGCTAATTAGGCAAAAATAGGAGGTAAAGAAATAGCCAATCATCTATTGCCTGAGAGCACAGCAGGAGGGACAAGGATCGGGATATAAATCCAGGCATTCGAGCTGGCAACGGCAACCCCCTTTGGGTCCCCTCCTTGTATGAGAACTCTGTTTTCACTCTATTTCACTCTATTAAATCTTGCAGCTGCACTCTTCTGGTCCTTGTTTGTTAAGGCTCAAGCTGAGCTTTCGCTTGCCATCCACCACTGCTGTTTTGCCACAGTCGCAGACCCACTGCTGACTTCCATCCCTCCGGATCCAGCAGAGTGTCCGCTGTGCTCCTGATCCAGCGAGGCACCCATTGCCGATCCCGATCGGGCTAAAGGCTTGTAATGGTTCCTGCACGGCTAAGTGCCTGGGTTTGTCCTAATCGAGCTGAATACTAGTCATTGGGTTCCACGGTTCTCTCCGTGACCCACGATTTCTAATAGAGCTATAACACTCACCGCATGGCCCAAGATTCCATTCCTTGGAACCCGTGAGGCCAAGAACCCCAGGTCAGAGAACACAAGGCTTACCACCATCTTGGAAGTGGCCCGCTGCCATTTTGGAAGTGGCCCACCACCATCTTGGGAGCTCTGGGAGCAAGGACCCCCAGTAACATTATCATTTAAACTTCAAATCTGTAGCATTAATCTCTCCAATAGGATAGAAAAATTTAGTGCCAATTTCTAAATTTCTATTCCTGTGTAATATTTCAAAGGAATTACAGATAGGTAATTCAAGCAAATACATGAGTCTATACAGTGGTTTTGACCCAGTGTCCCCTGACTCTGCATGTCACCCTGCTTTTCTATGGATTACTGACCAGACCACTCCTAGTTTTGGTCCCACATTTGTGAAACTACAATTAAACTTTCCAATCTACTGCTACCATTGTGACCACTTGTCACAAACACAGAACTTTGTCTCAACTTATTTCTATGGATCTAAATATACTGAAACATTTAACAAGATCGTACTGAGTCTTACAGGGAAGTAAAATAGCATTACACTGGGGAGTAACTTCAAAGTGTTAGACTGAGGCTATTTCCTCTTTACTGAAGCCACCTCCATTATATTTCTGATTCCTTTGGTGTTGTTAAATAGCTTGAGAACCTATTCCAATATGTGTCTGTTTCTATTTCTTGCTTTCTGATCAAACTTCTCAAGCAAATTTGCCTGCAAAAGAATGTCAGATGAAGTGCTTCTTTTTTAAAAACAACACTCAGCCTTCAATAGATGTTTCCAACAAACCAGGTGAGGCACATTTAAAGCAGGTACTGGGCTAATTACTCTGATAATAGTCCATATAGGATCCAAATGGCTCAACTTTCTCCATTCCAAGGACACCTTAGTCTATTTTTGTGCTGCTGTAAGAAGAATACCTGAGGCTGGGTAATTTATAAAGAAAAGAGGTTTATTTGTCTCACAGTTCTGAAGACTTCACAAGAAGCGTGACACTGGCATCTGCATATCGAGAGGGCTTCAGGTTGTTTCCACTCATGATGGAAGGTTAAGGGGAGCTAGTGTGCAGAGATCGCATGGCAAGAGAGGAAGCAAGAGAGAAGGTGGAGATGCCAGGCTATTTTTTTAAAAATCAGCTCTTTCAGGAACTAATAGAGCAAGAACTCACTCACCCCCAGAGAGGGCATTAATCTATTTATAAGGGATCTGACCCATGACCCAAATACATCCCATTATGCCCCATCTCCAACATCAGGGATCGAATTTCAACATGAGGTTTGGAGGGGTAAAATCTAAACCATAGCAAAGAGTTATAAAAACTACAGCAATTACGATATGAAAAGGTACATGGTATGGTATCACAACCCTTAAATTCAGTGCCTTAACATATAATTTATGCCTCACTTAAAACACCTGTTCTTTGTCATCACCTAAGGATTCTGTTGTACATCATCCTCATCATGTGACCCAGGCTGATGGAATTGTCATCAACTAGAACAATGTTAATTCCCAGAGAGAAAGAATGAAAAATCTAAAATTTTTATACAGAAGAGAACTACATTAATTCTGCTCAAATTGTATTATCTAAACCAAATCTTACTGCTCCACTAATGTGAAGGGGTCTGTCAAAGGAAAGATTGCACTGAGCCAGTTAAACAGGCAAAGGAGACTTTATGCATGACAATTGCAATGAAGAAAGAAGCCAGATTCAGTCTGAGCTCAACTCCACTGAAACAAAAGGTTAAAGGGGATTTCTTTAAGAGTAGGGTAGAGGAACATTAGGCCACCCGTGTTTGCTAACTGGCTTTACCCAAAGGAAAAGTAAACTTTCTCTGATCTTCTTGTCAGGAGACAGTTTTACACATTGCAGCAAGGCACCTGCCCAAGATAGAAGTTAATGCTCCTACCTTTCCACAGAAACTGAGACATAGAGAAACTATCTTCCTTAATGATTGCATTTGAAAGGAACAGATGCTAGGTCCTTGAGAAAGCTATTCCTGCCTTGTAAAATGCAAGAAGCTTGAAAAAAACAGACTTGCATCTCAGAGGGGAAGAGATACAAATCTTTTTTTCACAGTGAAAAGTTATCTAAAGTATGTGTTCTAAGAAAAGGGAGGGCAGGACCCTAGAGGCAGGAAAAATCCTATATGAAGTTTATTCAAGCTGATAATGTCTTAGGTCAGGGAGCTTGCATTCCTAATGTGGGTCTGAGTGAGTTTCTGGATATTTTAGGTGGACAACATCAGATGCTACTGCCAACACAAAACATTTTTACTGTTAGTAAAAAAAAAAGAGGCTTATATTGAGCCTCTTTTAAATTTCCATTTCTGCCATTACTAGTGAAGAGCTTCTGTTCGCTTCAATGGTAATAAAACCACTAAGAGAAGGATACCTTACCCATATGGAACTCTACCCAGCTTCACCTATCCACTGGCAGAATGTGGGTGAGTCCGTCCTCTACTAGTTGCACATAGTGTAGAATCCTTGTTGACTTTGACCTGGAGTAACCTGGCTCTGTGCTTCTAATACTCAGCTCAAAGCCAGTCAGTGAAGGTTTATCTCTTTCTGAAAGAAACAATTCATAGACTGCAATTTTAAGAACTTGGGAGAACAGACCCACCAATGCAAAACAATACAGACAAACACTTCAGCTATGATGACAGAGGGAACTCCTGGAATTATTTATGCCAGATTCTCTGCTGATGTCACCACCCCTTCCTGGACAGTTTTAATCCAAATTCAGTATGCCACCTTTAATAATTTTGTGCTTAATTTTAAAAAGTCCTAATTTTCATTTTTAACCCCAAATATCCTAGCAAGGGAGAAGGCATTAGGCTTACTAAGGGTGCTAAAGGCTAATTAAGAATCTGTTAGCTCTGTTTATGCTTAGGCAAACCTGCAAACGTGAGACTGGGGATTGTTGACTACATGATAAACCTGCTGAAAAGTGCTGAGGAATCAGCCAACTGCAGCAACGGTGGCAGCTCACTCTGAACTGGTAGGACATCTGTCATTCAGCCTCAGGGACGTCTGGTGTTCTCAACAAGAGACCTAAATTTCCTCCCTGGGATCTCCATTGGCAAGTCCCATATATTACTTGTTGGTCACATTTAATGAAACCCATCTCTGCAAATAGGATGTGAATGGGACGGGATGTGTCATGCCGTGTAATTCTCTGAGGTCACTCATCTTTCATAGTCTTTCCAAAATTAGAGAATGACCTAACACAGCTAGAGATATTAGCAACTCTGGAGGTACAATCACTCTGATATATTTAAGATTGTGATTAGGTCTTTAGTCTTATTACCTTCTTAGGGGTTATTACTCCTTGAAGGGAAATTTTTATTGCATATATTCTCTTAATATACAGTACCACATATACTTAAGGTTAAGTTAAAAAACAAAACAGGAGCTTTGTGGTCAAGAAAATGGTCAATAATTATTATAACTGTTTCCTGGTAGTTTTAAAAGGAAACTTGGCAAATCAGTCAAACTTCTTTAGGTGAGCAACAGAAACATATTTTTGCCTTTCAAAAAGTATACTAATAAAATTTATCTTATTCTTATTAACAGTATTAAAGTTTCTATTGCACATTGAATATGCTCTAGATAGAGCCGTGTCTCACTTAACTGGGATATGATCTGATAAATGTGTTAGGTGATTTCATTGTTTTGCAAAGATCATAAAGGGTACTCAAACCTATGTGTAGCCTACTACACACCCCGGCTATATGGTAAAGTCTAGTGCCTCTAGGATCTAAATAATTATAGCATGTCACTGTACTGAATATAGTATGCAGCTATAACACAATTACACCAGGTATTTATGTATACACATATTTGTGTATCTAAATATAGAAAAGATGCAGTAAAAATATAGAATCATAATTTTATGGGACTACTGTCATATATGGGGTCCATTGTTGATAGAAATGTCATTGCGTGTACATGAATGTACATACATTGAATGCATAAGTACTCGGTTGAATTGGATAACTACATCTATCTCTAACTTTGGCTCTAATTAAGCAAACCATGGAATGTTCACCACAAAAGTTTAACGCTGCTAATCTGATGCTTTTATCTTTTTGATAATAGTCAATCTAATAAGTATGAGGTGATATCTTTTTGTCATTTTAATTTGCATTTCTCTAATTTACATAGCATCAAAAAATACTTAGGAGCAAGATGACATGAATTAGAAAAACATCATGTGTTCATGGACTAGAAGAATTAGTATTGTTAAAAGTTCCACAATACGCAAAGCAATATATAGATTCCATGCAATGCCTATAAAAATTTCAACATCATTCTTCCCAGAAATAGAAAAAAAAAATTCTAAAATTTATATTCTAAAACAATTCCAAAACCACAAGAAAACTGTGAATATCCAAAGACACCTTGACCAAAAAGAACAAGGGAGGCACTACACTACCAGATTTCAAAATACATTATGAAGCTATAGTAATCAAAACATGACACTGGCATAAAAACAGACACATCAACTGTATTAGTTAATTTTATGTTGCTTATAATAGAATACCATTAACAGAAATTTATTTAAAAAGGAATTTATTTCTTACAGTTCTGGAAGCTTAGAAGTGTAAAGTTAAATAACTTTATCTAATGAGAGCATTTTTTGCTGGTGGGGATTGTCTATGGGGTCCGGAAATGGTGCAGAGTATCTCATGGCAAGGAGGCTGAGTATGCTAATGTGCTATCCTCAGATTGCTCTTCCTCTTATAAAGCCACCAGTTTCACTTCCGTGATAATCCATTAACCCATTAATCCATGAATGGATCAATTCATTCATGAAGGCAGAGTCCACATGATCCTATTACCTCTTAAAGGCCTCCTCTTCTCAATTTTGACACACTGAGGATTACATTTCAACATGAATTTTGGAGAAGAAAAATATTCAAGCCACAGTATCAACCAATGGAATAAGATAGAGAGCCCAGAAAAAAGCTATACATCTACAGTCAAATGATTTTGGATCAAGCTGCCAAGAATACACAATGAGAAAAGAACAGTCCTTTCAATAAACAAAGTTGGGAAAACTGGAAATTCACAAACAGAAGAATAAAAATGGACCCTTATCTTACCTCTTATATAAGAATCAACTCAAAATGAATTAAAGATTTAACTGTATGACTTGGAACTGTAAAACTTCCAGTAGTTTTACAGTTTAGGGTCTTACATACAGATAAAAGCTCCTGTAAACTACTAGAAGTTTTACAGTTTCAGGTCTTACATGTAGGGAAAAGGCTCCATGACATTGGTGTAGGTGGACATTTCTTGACTTTGAACCAGCCATTGGTTTCTGATACACATCTAGTCTTCATCTTCCACTGACTGCTACAGATTAACTTATAATGCAGCCACAGAGTTAACAGCTTTGCACCACTGTTTTATTTCATGGCAATGAATTACATGCTCCCATGAAGAGGTCCAAATGCCCCATCATGAACTGTAATTGCTTATCTAGGCCTCTAGATAATGGTCTAGCCACTTGTGCTCATCCTCCTTGTCAAATGTGAGACTTACTTTAAATGACAGTCCAAAGAGCGAAAAGCACTTTATTCTATACAAAGTATGGCAAAAGTAGCCCTCGGGACTGTCAAAAAAGAAGCAAAAGCCCACTATGGCACCTTAAGTTTAATAATGTAATTTCATTAAAAAAAAAAAAATTGCTGTTGGCTGGGTGCACCATGGCTTACACCTGTAATCCTAGCAATTTTACAAGACCAAAGTGGGTGGATCTCTTGAGGCCAGGAGTTCGAGACCAGACTGACCAACATGGTAAAACCCCATTTCTACTAAAAATGCAAAAATTAACCAGATGTTACAATGTGTGCCTGTAGTCTCAGCTACTCAGGAGGCTGAGGCAGGATCATTGATCTAACATCAGTGAGAACATTCTACCAATTTGATATTCCTTTTTTTAATAGACAAGAAAGATTCAGTGCTCCTTGATGTGACCTACAAATGAGCTACTAATACAATGTCTATGGGTGCTTATAGAAAAATACAGAATATTCCTCTCTCAAAATAGCTAACAAACTATTTGGAATAATCAAATAATTCAGAAGTTTCAAGATAAAATGTCAACATATTAAAATTTATCATCTAAACCAGTAACTACTAAAATATTTAACTGAAAATAATAATTTTAGTTAGCAGTCTACTCTGTAGGCAAACTTGAATTTCTCAAATTTTAATTCTAATTAATAATAATTTCATTTTATACTTCAAAGACAAAAGGGTTATTTTGTGTTCCATTTCCTAGAAAAACTAAAATATTCCACAACGAAAATATATTGAGGATTCCACTTTCTTCAAATCAAAGTTTCCATCTGCTCTTCCATGATAGTGGTCTTCGGTATCTATAATTCCTATTAAGGGTTTAAAAATCAAAAAGGCAAAATGTTCATGCCGAAATCCAGTGAGATCCCTGGTTTAAACTAACATACATTCTTGTACTTTAAAATCCTTTCAGAAATCTCTAGCCAATGAAATAGGTAGAACTCAATACTGAGATTGGGAAAACAGAGCACATTAGGAAGTCAGTAGTACTCTTTGGGTGTTCTGCTTACAGAGACATAGTAGGATTGTATGTTTTGTTTGTTTGTTTGTTTGTTTGTGAGACAGGGTCTTGCTCTGTTGCCCAGGCTGGAGGACAGTGGCCCAATCTCTGCTCACTGCAACCTCCGACTCCTAGGCTCAAGCAATCCTCCCACTTAGCATCCCAAGGAACTGGGACTACAGGCACATGCCATGGTGCCAGGGTTTTTTTTGTATTTTTGAAGAGCTAGGGTTCTCCATGTTGCCCAGCCTAGTGGTCTTCTCTTCTTGAAGTTAAATGTGATTATATAACTTGCTTTGGGCAATGAAATATGAGAGGAATTTATGCCTATCATAAATTCACTGTGCACGATTCATTGCTCTCTCTGTTTTGGCCTTGTAAACTGTAGGGATGTAAGTCAAAAGGAGCCTCCATCAGCTTCAATTCCTCTATGATGATGATTAGCAGAGAAACATGCCTAGGGTTGCCAGATGTAGCAAAAATCTAACATACCCAGTTATATTTACATTTCATGGAAACAAACTAATATGTTTTATTATAAATATTTCCTATGCAGTATCTGGGACAAACTGAAGCCAAAAATATACTCATTATTTATCTGAAATTCAAACATAGCTACAGAGCCTATCTCTTATCTGATAACTATCCTTCTAGTCTCACCATCATCCCTATACATGTAGATTTTGTAAAAATAAATGTAGGTGTGTATTGAGTTCAGCCATTGAGATGTATGCTGTTGTATTTTACCTAGTCTATTTTACCAAATACATTGCTCTATTAGTTGTCTTTCTTCATGAGTTATTAAATTTTGTGTGTGTGTAGCCGATTACTTTTCTTACAAATTCATATAAAATCTTTGCTCATCTTTTGAAAATAGAATTTAAAGTTTTCTATTAAATGGAAAAAAATGGAAAGTCCCATGCCTTTTACTTCTCAGAAGGTGCCTATGGGCTTCCACTTCAGTAACAATAATGGCTTTGTGGATGGAAGAAATGATATTTCTAATCTGTGGATGACAAATGGATACTGAAAAAAAATTACTGAGAGTCATTTAGGTCTTCTGGGGATGGAAATAAGATTCACAAAAAATAGTAGCAACAACAATAGTTTCAGATAGAATAAAGAGAAAGAGCTCACCAAGTCTGGACCTTGCCCAGGTATAGCTTAAGTATATATTGAATCAATAGAAAACACTGGCTCACCCAAAAGAAACAATTAGAACTACCAGTATTTGATTAAGCTCAATGCTCTTAATCTGTTAATACCATATCTCATGCCTACAGATTTCAAACATACAAGACAAACAATGGCATCTGATCCTCATTTGTATTATTTTGTATTTCTGACACTAAAGAATTTTAAAATATGATTTCATTTAAATGCTTTGCATGTATTTGGGAAGCAAAGATCCTGCTGTGTATCTGATACATGTATCAGATAATTTTTTCCCATTTAATAGAGACAGCATTTTTCATTTCTTCCACCCACAATAAATTATTTCCTCCTTCTGCAAAAGCAAAGAGCACACTCCAGTGGAGAGAAATATTTAAGGCTTTACCAAAATATTGCAGATCTTTTTTAAAAATGGAAACAAGATGTTGTCAGAGTCAGACAGATTCTTAGTAATTACTAAATTCCATCACCCGGTCCAGAAAACTTATACTAAATTATAGTGTTTTTCAAAATGGTGATGGTTGGCCAGGTGCAGTGGCCCATGCCTGTAATCCCAGCATTTCAGAGACCGAGGTGGGTGGATCACTTGAGGTCAGAAGTGTGAGACATCCTGGCCAACATGGTGAAACCCCTTCTGTACTAAAAATACAAAAATTAGCTGGGCATGGTGATACATGCCTGTAATCCCAGCTACTCAGAAAGCTGAGGCAGGAGAATCGCTTGAACCCTGGTGGTGGAGGCTGCAGTGAGTCAAGGTTGCTCCACTGCACTCCAGCCTGGGTGACAGAGCAAGACTTCATCTAAAAAACAACAAAACTGTGATGGTTGATAGTGGTAGCCTATTATGCTTTTATGCATATTAGAACTTTGGAAGAGTTTTGTATCGAAAGCTGCTAGGTATGTATACAACTATCTATCTTACTCCAGAATCTTGTCTGGTGTTATCTTAACTCTTGTTATAGGTCCAAATCAAAGGAAGCAAAACCAAAAGATATTTTCTCCCTAAACGAGAATCATGTGTTCCATTTTCCTACCCCCACTGTTTTGCCTTCAGTGTACCCATGTCTATACATCTAAACTCAATGCACAGAAGTGATTGTATTTTTTTATATAAAAGGAAGAAAGCAAACACTTGTCATTAAGTCTCATCATTTCCCAAGTAATTTATTGAAAGAAAGGACAAAGATGCAATTCATTATTGGTATCTATTTACCCCAGGTATGAGCATATCAATTTCTCCATATTCTGAAAAAGGTAAATGTGTTTTTATTTTGTTATCAAGGAAACTATCAGGATATCCATCTGGGGTATTTTTGTTTGTTTATTTTCTCTCTTTTTGGTATAAAAGCAGATTCTTTAGTGAATTTCTTCAGAAAACTTCCTTTGGTATTTCTCAATTTTGACTGGGAATATTCAGTTTTTGTTCACTCTAGACAATTTGAGAGAACAAAAATCAGCACATTTTCAACTTCCAGATGTAACTACTTTATTATATTTATATTTATTCTATGTTTTAAAAAACAAAACAAAAAGTAATGAGAATATTATAAAGTGCATGTCATTTTACAGCCTGCTTTTGCACTTCGCAAAGAATTATGAGTATGTTTCCTATATGTATGTGTTTTCTACAGTGTGCTTCTTAGTGGCTGATTTCCATTTTGTGGAAAAACTATAACATTTCACACTGCAGGATATTTACAGAGTTGCCAAGTTAATGAAATAAGCTAATTAGCTAAAGATATTCTTGTAAAGAAACCCTTTTGGGTGCATACTTATAAAGACCAACACAAATTCAATAGGTTTATCTATGGGCACACATAGTTTAAGGTTTTGATTCATATTCCATATTAACTTCTAAGAGGTTTTTACCTAATTTAAAATGAGGGTATCCATTTATCCCCAGTGCTTGCAAAATCGGTTTTTTAACTTTCCATTTTATCTTTGTTGATAGGTTATGGTAAAATTTATTCATTGTAATTTCAAATGTTTGATCATTTGTGAGGATGAAAAATGTTATGTTTGTGAGCAACTTGTATTTGTTTTCAGAATTACCTAAGTATCCCTTTGCTATTTTCTTTATTGGTTGGTAAGAATTTTTTTCATATGTTGAGAGTATTAATACTTGTTTTCTCATATGCTATACATTATTTTCAATTTATTGCTTACATGTTATTTCTCTTTATGGTGTTTTTATTTATACTATTTTAATATAAGTAATTCATAAAAGTGGTAACAAGTCAAGTAATTGGATAAAATCTAATGATTAAACATGATTTTGATTCTGATTTTTACCACCCTAGCACTACATAAACTTTATTTATTTATCAAGTTTAGATGATAACTAATGTTGTCCCACTACGCTTTGTGACAGTTTAGATCATATATTTTCTCTCTTCTTCTGCCCTTCTCTTCTTAATGATTATTATGTTACTATTTTTGTTTCCTCCCCTGTTGACCTTTGTTCCTTCAAATAATCACCTTTCTACTTCTGTTTATGTTTCCATCCATTTTATTCACTATCTAAACTCCCTTCCAGGTCAAATGAGAATATTAGGAATCTTATGCTTTATTCCATTTATTACTGCCCTTTTATCTCCTACCTCCTGACAACTACATTCTTACTTTCACAAATTTATCAAGAATGTTGGCCTACACATGTGTTGTTTAATCTAGTATTTTACAATCACAATTGTGTCTTCCATGCTTCCATGGAAACCAATAAGCAGCGTCTGTATTATTTTACCTATGGATAGACATAACTGAAAACCTACAATGCCCAGCCAAACATTGTGCTAAGAACGTTTCCTTCATCCTGGATACTTCTGGATATAGAAGGTTTGCAGTATCAAGGTCATGATTTTACTGGCTGAAAACTATGCTACTTAAAAAAAATTGTTTGTTTAAATTTGTATTATAACTTTTTATATAGACCTTTGAGTTTCCTGGCATTTCTATTGTTTTTCAAGTTAAGTAAAGAATTAGATGTTTTTGCAATATCTGTTCTGTTATTTCTGTCTTATCAGTCATAACATATACTATGTTGAATAAGTTCTTCCTTAATGACTTCTCTGGAATAGCTTTCCATTATTGGCTGCAATTCAAACTGATTGTTCTTTAGACCTACCATTGTGCTGCTGTTAGGAGTATCCTCTTCATTGCTTTTTCAAACTGTGTCAACTTTTTCCTAAATCATGTATCTTTCTCATTTAAAAATATATATATTAAGATATATATCTATATACACCTTAATTCTGTCATTTATTTTAAATCGACTTCCATTATTGCCACATTAGTTGAAAATATATACTCTGAAAGAAGGCTATACCACACTTACTAGCTATATGACCATAGACAATTTTCTCTCTTTTTTTTTTTTTGGTATATAAAAGGGGGTTTCTAGTTTTTAGCAATACCATTTCGTATGGTTGTAATGAGAATTAAGTATGCTAATATGTATACTTAAAGGAGTATGTGGCACGGTAATATTTTTCACATAAGAATTTATTGAATAGATTTTGAAATAAAATATTATTCCCTCATAGCATTAAATAGAATATCAGAAATACTTTCTCAAATGATAATGATAAAGTTTCTCTTCTTTTCCTCAACTCTTGTAGAAATGCTTCAATTGAGTTTTCAGAAGATTTGATGCTGATATTGCTTCAAAATAAATATATATTATTCTATTAAAAATTATTCAGTTTATACTGAGCCTCTTTTAAATCAGACATGCTTGTCAAACTGAAGCAAATATATTTTGACATTTATGAAGATAATCAGTTTTCCTAAAACTATAAAACTAACATTAATAAAAAGCTGTAATTCTGAAGATCCTTTCTTTATTCTATATGGTTGTATTGTAATAGGCTTCAGAATGATATATATAATATTTCGTTACTATTTTACATAATTGAACTTGCTTAAATCTATATTTGTTATGCTTTTTTTTAGTGATTGGCTATTTTAATAAAAACCATTGGGAGGTGAATTACGTATCTGTTGCTGAATATCAAATCACCTCAACATTTATCATCTTAAATAAATACACTTTACTTACCTCACATGGTTTCTGAGGGTCAAGAATCCAGGATTGGCTTAGCTGATTAGTTCTGGGGCAGACTCTCCCACGAGATTGCTGTAAAGTTGTCAGCAAGCGCTTATATTCTTCTAAGACTCAACTTGAGCTGGAAAAAGGGCTTCCAAGCTCAGTTTAATGGTTGTTGGTAGTCTTCAGTTCCTCTATGGCTATTGGCCAGATGGTTTAATTTGTCACTACATGAGCCTCTTTATTGGATTGTTTAAAACACAGCAGCTTACTCACAGTTCCAAGAGAAAGAGCAGAAGCCGATGAGAGAGACAGACAGTGAGAGAGAGGGGAAGACAGCACCAAGAGACAAACACAGAGAAAGAAAGATGAAAGAGCTCATCTTTCATGAGACAGTGAGAGATAGCAAGCCCAAAATGGAAGCTAAAGTCTTTTTATTAACTAATCTCGCGAGTGACTGATCATCATATCTATCATATACTATTGATCATATAAAGATACCCTGGTGAAATGTGGAAGGAGGCTATAAAAGACTGCCAGTATCAACAGATGGGGGTTATTAAAAGACACCTTGGATGCTGACTACCATAGGAAGCCTGTTATTATGCTCTATAACATTAAAAGTGAATAGATTTTAACCTTTTCCTTGTATCCATTCTCCTGTTAATCCACTGTTTTTTTCCTAAACCTTTAATTTTCAACCTTTGTTTAAACTTAATTTGCACATCTTTTTACTTTACACATTTTAAAATATATTTTTTTCACAATTTTTTTTATATTCATTGTTCTAGAACCCAAAAAGCCATTTAAATCTGTGGCCTTGAAAATGTATTAGCTTAGATTTTCTAGAAAGTTTATATTTATTACTACTAAAATATGCCTACAGTTTATTATGTACATTAAATATATGAATCTCTCTTCTAAATATATTATTTTCCATCTTAGAATGTATGCCATTTTGTCCTTTTTTATAAGGGACGTTTTGCAGTTTGTATTGTACCTCAATGATCCAAATTTCAGCAGTGCCTATTTTTATATATCATGGATTTTAATTCATTTATTGTAGTTTTATAATTTAGTTTTATTTTCATTCATCTCATTTTATACAGCATTTTGTAATCTATTTAATTCAATCTATTTCATCTTTGTAATTCTCTGCTTTTATTCTAGAAAAGTCCTTTATATCTCCATACTTATTTAAAAACCAGTCTCATTCTTAAAAATTCTAGATCTTGTAAGACCTTATGTTTGAGCTGTTTTTTTCTCATATTCTGAGTCTTCAGTGTGATGTATATTCCCGTTTTTCTGCAATTACCCTGACTGCCCAGACTTAGGCTCAATGGCCAATTTTCTTTCTGTTGTATTAAATAAATACATTCCTATCCAGACTCAATGTTTGGCGATAGAAGTATATGAGTTTCTTTTGGTTCAATTCACTTTTCACTGGAATGATCATTGATATTTGTCTTCAACTTCAAGTCAGAAGTCAGTAAAAGGAGTTTGAAGCCATATTGAATTTCTAACAGTCATTTCTTTTGTGCAGCTTTGGAGTAGAATGGCCAAAATCTTTTCACCTATTCTGTAATGCAGTACCAATTCTACTCAAGAAAAACTAAAATTACAATGACATATTGCTAACATGGCTCTTCTTTTGTCTACTCCCAACATTGTGTTCTTTTGTTGTTCCACTGCCAGCTTCTCCCTGTTTAGTACACATACACACATACACACACACACACACACACACACTCACTCACTCTCTCTCTGTGTGTCATATAATTTCTATCAGTTATCATCCAAAAAGGTACTCTTCCAGAAGAGGTGGGTAGGTAAATATGTCACTAATAATCATCAACAAAATAGAAGGATGGGTGGATGGATCGATGGATGATGAGTGAGATAAATTTTGAGTCTTTGAGACATGAATGCCTAGTTATAGGAATAAAAATAAATAAATGATAGATTTTTTTCCCATCAGAGTCTATTGTATGAGTTTAATCCAACATCATTTGAATTCTTAACGGTGATAGTTGTGTGGTTCATTTTATTCAGCTCTAGCTCCCATTTGTTGTAAGATTTTACTGTTTTTCATGTCACACTGTCTAATGAGAGTTGGAAAGAGATAACATCAAATACTGTTAGCTAGAATCCATTGCTGAATATGTAATATTCATTCTGTATCCCTACATTTTCTTAAATTAATCCTGTCTTCTTTATTCTTACAGATTATTGACACTAATTTTAGGTGCTAAAGCACTATAGTCTAATAATTACTTCTCATTAGCTATTTCATCAATATATTCCAATACTTTCTACTAGTTTTGTGATTCTCCTAAAGTAAGCTTCTTTATCCATAATCCCAGAAAACAACCACGTTGTTCTCAGATTTTGTAATTTTGTTATTCAAGAACATTATGTAAATGAAGTCAAACAGTATATAATCTTTTTGAATTGAAGTTTTCAATCAGCATAGTTATCTGGAGACTCATCCACTTGTTGCATGTGCCAATAACTCATTAATTTTTACTGGTGAATAGTGCTCCATGTTGCAGATGTACCACAGTTTTTTAACCACTTACCTGCTGAAGGACATCTGGGTTGTTTTAATTTTGAGCTATTACAAATTTTGAGCTGCTATAAATATCCACACGTTGGTTTTTATTTGAACAAGATCCTTCAGTTATCTGCAATGAATGCCATAAATATGGGAATTTGATGTTTCATATTTTAAAATTAACATGTTTAATTTTCCAGAGTGGCTGGAGTATTTGGCATTCCCATCAGTAACATATGTGACTGATCTACTTTTCTACCTCCTAGCCATCATCTGGTGTTGTTACTTAAAAAAAATAAATAAGCATTTTGGTAGACATATGGTGATATTTCAGCAGGTTTTACTTTGCATTTACCTAATTGCTAATGATTATGAATATATATTTATTTGCTTACTTGCTGTCTGTGTATATTCTTTAGTGAACTGTTTATCTCTTTTTCTCATGTTCTCATTGGATTGTTTTGGACTGTTTGCTTTCTTTTATTCTTGAGTATTGAGATTTCTTTAAATATATTAGAAATGAGTCTACTTTTGGATGTGTGATGTTTGAATATCATCTATCACTCTGTAGCTTACCTTTTCATCTTTTTAACTGGGTCTTTCACAAAGCAAAATTTTTAAATTTTGATGAAGTACTATTTATCATCATTTCCTTTTATGGGTTGTTCTTTTGATGTCAAGTGTAAAAACACTTTGTATGGTCCTAAATCAAAAAGTTTTCTGCTATTTTTTCTAAAAGTTTTATAGTTCTGTTTTATGGTTAAATCAAGGATTCATTTTGTGTTAATTTTTGCAAAAGGTAAGACACTTATTTCTAGGTTCATTTTTTGTTTAGATTTTATTTAAACTTTATGTTCACTTTTTTTTTTTTTTCTGACACAGCTCTGCCTCATTACTGCCAGGTAGAAATAAAAGTTCAGATTCTCCATTTGCCCATTTGGCCTCCATTGAGATCCAAGGGTTTTGGCTCCTTAAATAAGGTGAGGGTGACAATCTGGCTCCCCACATAGTCTCTGCTGATGCCAGCGTGAGGTTTCTTTTAGTATTGTTGGGAAATTGTAAAAGTTCCGAACCTCCACCTGACACCATCCCTGGTTAAAGGGGAGGGCTATCTTGCTACTGTTCGGTGGGAATGAAAGTCCTGTATCCCCATTTGGTGTTCACTAAGGCCATAGGAAGGAATAAGCTTCTTACCTGCCAGAAGGTACTAAAGTCCCAGCTCCAAACTTGGTCTCCTCTGATACCACACTGGTGTAGGTGTTGGGGCCTTGCAAGGGTGGACATCTAGGCGTCCTACTTGGTCACTGCTGCTGTGGGTGGAAATGATGCCATAGTTTGTGTGAACATGTGTGTATTTGACTAGAGTACAGTGGTGATTATCTAACACATTTCTGTCTTGCCAGCCTGACCATTTCCTAGTCCTTTGCCTGGAAAGAGAAGGCTGTTTGTTTGTTTATATTTATCTGGGCCCATTGGTGTTTCTGGGTTGCCAATGTTTATCTCCAAGTCTGGGGTATATGAGGCAAAAATAAAACCCAGAAAACTCAGTGCAATGGCCTGACTTTTTAGTTGTACTTACCAGGAGGAATAGAAAGAAATTAATTTACTCTAACATTATTTTCATATTTTTAAAAATGTTAAGCTGCTTCATTCAAATCCCACCTCCAACCTTAACTCCTCCTGTTTTAGTCAACTGCATCTGATGAACTATTGTTATTTTTTTAGCTATAGCAAACTCTCTTAATTATATTCAAGTATTTAACTTCCTATTATTTTTTTCTAACAGTACTTTGATTTGTTCAGGGTTTCCTTGGTTTTGTTTTTGCTTTTAATAGAGATGGAGTCTCCCTGTGTTATCCAGGCTTGTCTTGATCTTCTAGCCTCAAGTGGTCCTCCTGCTTTGGCCTTCCAAAATCCCGAGATTACAATGTTCAGGTATTTTCTCTCTTCTTCAGGTGCATGTGCTTTACTGAAGCTGATTCTATCCCAGCCTGTGAGAAAATAAGAAGTATAGATGGCGCTAGCCAACAAATGTGGTAGTTCTTTCACTTGTCAGTTATTTCAGGTATAAGCTTGTAACCAAATCTGGTAAATGTGACATGAGGGGAAATCAATGAGAGCCCTTTAGAAAAGGCTTTCTCAATCCTAAAGCCGACAAAGAGGATATTATCAGGTGTGGGTGTGATCCTACAACTGCTGAATCTAACTTACATTGTTAGAAAATGAATACACAAAGGATAGCATTAGGAAATTACAAGGAACCTAGGATTTTGACAACTGCATTCAGGTATGAAATTAGCCATCATGTTTTGTGACATAAATGTATTAAATTTTAAAGCCACTTTGAATTAATATTTTTCTTTACCACAGAAAATGTTCTAATTGTTTTGAACACTATGGCACTATCTTTTGAGTGAATGCAATAATAACCATACAAAAAACCTGTAATTAACGACCTCAACATTGTTAGAATATATAGTTTAGAGAGTAAACAAAAATTTATTTATTGAGTTAATTGTACTTTCATAATGTATATGTAGGCATAACATCAGATTACCCTTATTATATTTTATAGAAAAGGAAGACCAGGGTTCAGGGAAAAACTTATTTGTTTAAAGGCACACAGATTTGAGTGGCATACCATAATTCAAGTCAGGGCTTGTGGTCTCAACCTGGCGATGCTGGTTTTTAACTGTACAAATTCTATTCAATGGCAAATGCCACCAGTGCACTTCGTGTTTGAGACATTTTTCTGTATAATATATGACCTGAGGAATTGGGATCTAGGCAATACTCTCCAGGGAGTCAAAATTCGTTTTTCTCTGTAGATAGATTTGTCTTTAATTGTTCTATATGTAGAGCAAAGAACCTTGGAGACCTACTAGCTGTTCTTGGGGAGGTACACTAACAGAAGAACAGCTGGAAGACAGTGTGACTCGACAAGCAGAACAGCAGGCTGGAGAGCAAGGGACCAAAATTACAAATTCCATTTCTCATTCCTATGGAGGAGTGACCTTGAACAAATTCCTGTGTTGGGTTTGCCTCTGCCCCAGCAGATAGCAACATAAAAATTGGGGCAAAGTTTCATGTACATTTAATGTATCTAGTCTATAGACCTTAAGGCTGTTTCCATGGAAACCTGAATTCATTTGGAAACTTAAATGTGTTGGCTCATGGCAGATGCTTGTGGCATCTTATTTTAGCACAATGATATCTAACCTTCTTTTTGTGACATCAGGAAAGGCACTCTCGAAGGCTACAAAAACTTTTAAAATTACAAAAGCAAAATTTATTTTAATTAACTTTAAAATGTGGAATTATGGAGTTGAGAGTATGTTGGAGAAATAGCAACTCCTGATTCAGCCCCTCTAATGTCTCATTGAAATGCAAAAAAAAAATAAAATAAAGTCAATGCATCAACTGTAAAGAAAGCAAAAATATTTTATAATAATATGACTTCTTTAAAAAAGAATTTCCAAGGACCAAAATGTGGAGGAGGTGTGTGTGTACTAGTCCATTTTCATGCTGCTGATAAAGACCTACCCAAGACTGGGAAACTTACATGGGAAAAAGATTTATTGGACTTACAGTTCCACATGGCTGGGAAGGCCTCACAATCATGTCAGAAGGTGAAAGGCATGTCTCACAGGGCAGCAGACAAGAGAAAAGAGTTTGTGCAGGGAAACTTCCATTTTGTAAAATCATCAGAGCTTGTGAGACTCATTCACTATCATGAGAACAGCACTGGAAGGACCCAGACCCATAATTTTATCACCTCCCACTGGGTTCCTCCCACAACATATAGGAATTGTGGAAGTTACAACTCAAGATGAGATTTGGGTGGGGACACAGCCAAACCACGTCATTCCACTTCTGGCCCCTCCCAAATCTCATGTCCTCACATTTCAAAACAAATCGTGCCTTTCCAATAGTCCCCCAAAGTCTTAACTCATTTCAGCATTAACTTAAAAGCCCACAGTCCAACGTCTCATCTGAGACAAGGCAAGTCCCTTCCGCCCATGAGCCTGTAAAATCAAAAGCAAGTTAGTTACTTCCTAGATACAATGGGGGATACAGGTATTGGGTAAATACAGCCATTCCAAATGGGAGAAATTGGCCAAAACAAAGGGGCTACAGGCCCCAAGCAAGTCTGAAATCCATCAGTCAAATCTTAAAGATCCAAAATGATCTTTGACTTCATGTCTCCCATCCAGGTCACGCTGATGCAAGAGGTGGGTTCCCATGGTCTTGGGTGGCACTGCCCCTGTGGCTTTGCAGGGTACAGTCTCCCTCTTGGCTGTTTACACAGGCTTGCAATGAGTGTCTGCAGCTTTTCCAGGTGCATGGTGCAAACTGTTGATGGATCTACCATTCTGGGGTCTGGAGGATGGTGGCCTCTTCTCACAGCTCCACTAGGCAGTGCCCCAGCAGGAACCCTGTGTGAGGGCTCTGACTCCACACTTCCCTTTCACACCACCCTAGCAGAGGTTCTCTATGAGAGCCCTACCCTCACCAAACTTCTGCCTGGGAATTCAGGCATTTCCATACATCTTCTGAAATCTAGGCAGAGGGTCTCAAACCTCAGTTCTTTACATCTATGCACTTGCAGGCTCAACACCACATGGAAGCTGCCAAGGCTTGAGGCTTGCACCCTCTGAAGCCATGTCTTGAACTCCACATTGGCCCCTTTCAGCCATGGCTGGAGTGGATTGGATGCAGGGCGCCAAGTTCCTAGGCTGAACACAGCACAGGGACCCTGGGCCTGACCCAAGAAACCATGTTTTCCTCCTAGGCCTCCGGGCCTGTGATGACAGGGGCTGGTGTGAAGAGCTCTGAGGTGCCTTGGAGACATTTTCTCCATTATCTTCGGGATTCACATTTGGCTCCTCATTACTTATACAAATTTCTGTAGCTGGCTTGAATTGGTTCTCACAAAATGGGATTTTCTTTTCTATTGCATTGTCAGGCTGCAAATATTCTGAACTTTTATGCTCTGCTTTCCTTGTAAAACTAAATGTCTTTAACAGCACCCAAGTCACCTCTTGAATGCTTTGCTTGTTAGAAATTTATTCCACCAGATATCCTACATCTCCCTCAAGTTCAAAGTTCCACAAATCTCTAGGACAGGGACAAAAACCCACCAGTCTCTTTGCTGAAACCTAACAAGCATCACCTTTGCTCCAGTTCCCAACAAGTTCCTCACCTTTATCTGAGACCACCTCAGCCTGGACCTTATTGTTCATATCACTATCGGCATTTTGTCAAAGCCATTCAACAAGTCTCTAGGAAGTTCCAAACTTTTCTACATTTTCACGTCTTTTTGGAGCCCTCCAAACTGTTCCAACCTTTGCCTGTTACCCAGTCCCAAAGTTGCTTCCACATTTTCAAGTATCTTTTCAGTAACACCCCACTCCTGGTACCAATTTACTGTATTAGTCCATTTTCATGTTGTTGATAAAGACATACCCGAGACTGGGAAATTTATACAGGAAAAAGAATTATTGGACTTATAGTTCCACATGGCTGGGAAGGATTCACAATCATGGCAAAAGTTTAAAGGCATGTCTCACATGGCAGCAGACGGGAGAAAAGAGTTTGTGCAGGGAAACTTCCATTTTTTAAAACCATCAGATCTTGTGAGACTCATTCACTATCACAAGAACAGCACAGGAAAGACCTGCCCCCATGATTTAATCACCTCCCACTGGGTTCCTCCCAAGACATGCAGGAATTGTGGGAGTTACAATTCAAGATAATATTTGGATAGGGATACTGCCAAACCACATCAAGGTGTCAATACAGAGAAATAAGAAGAATTTGTCTTCTAAATTCTATCATATACAGTTAACACAAGGATACAGATTATTTTCCAATGAGAGAGGAAAAAGGTGTCTGTCTCCTAAACAAGACGACTTCCAAATGTTTTCTGTTTTTTGAATAGATAAAGAAGAATATTACCTGTTCCATAGTCCAGACTTTAAAGTCAGACTGAAATTTAGGGCTGCACAATTTACAAGACTATCAAGTTACTCAAACTTTCTCTGCTCTTTTTTTCTTACCTGTAAAATGACAATGATGATTAGTACCCACTTGAGGAGCAATGTAGCACAGTGGTTAAGACAGCAGACTTTGGTTTTAGACTGCCTAGTCTCAAATCCTGCTGTTACCACTTACTAGCCATGTAACATTGGGGTATTACTTCCACTTTTTGTTCCTAATAAGGATGTGCTATGGTCTGAATGTTTCTGCCCTTCCTGACAATTTGTATCATCACTAATGTGATGGAATTAAAAAGTGTTACTTTTAGGAAGTAATTAGAGAGTAAAGGTGGAGTCTTCATGAATGAGATTAGTGCCTATTAAAAAATAAATAAATAAAAGCCCAGAGAGCTTCATGCCTCTTCTTTTATATGAGGTCACAGCTAGAACTTCACAGATACGTGAATCAGGAAATGGGTCTACACCAGACATCAAATCTGCCAGTCTTGATCTTAGACTTACTTCCAAGCCTCCAAAACTGTAAAAAACAAATTTTGGTTCTTTTTTTTTTTTTTTTTTTTGAGATGGTGTCTCACTCTATCGCCCAGGTTGGAGTGCAGCAGTGTGATCACGGCTCATTGTAACCTCCACCTCCTGGGTTCAAGCTATTCTCCTGCCTCAGCCTCCCAAGTAGCTGAGGCTACAGGCACGGGCCACCACGCCTGGCTAATTTTTTGTATTTTTAGTAGAAATGAGGTTTTAACCATGTTAGCAAGATGGTCTCGATCTCCTGACCTTGTGATTGGCCTGTCTCAGCCTCCCAAAGTGCTGGGATTACAGGCATGAGCCACTGCGCCCGGCCAATTTCTGTTCTTTTTAAGCCACCCAGCTTATGGTATTTTTATATAGCAGCCCAAACAGACTAAAATAGGATGGTAATAGTGCCTACATCAGAGAATTTTGGTGAGGATTAAATGAATTAATACTGTGTTCCTAAAACAGTAACTTACACATAGCATATATAATCAATTAATTTAAATTATTTTTGTTATTAGTTGTTATTATTATGTCATGCTGTTTTAGATATTAAATGAGACAATACGTGTAAAATACTTATACCTGTTCTTGGCCCCAGTAAGTACACATTCAACATTAGAAATGACTCTTAGTGGTCTACATGTCTCTTACTAAAATTTCTCTACTTATATTTTAGAGATTAAATTTTAATTGGTGATGATATTGAGTCTGAAAGGGCAGTGTGAGTGCTTTACGTGGGAGGTTAATTAAGCAAACAACTAACGTCTGGCTACCAAAGGCTTATGCAAATAATGAAGAATAAAGTTTCTTTGCATAGCAAGATGTTCAAGATAATGAGAACTCAAGCCCTTACTAGGTCCTCTTACATATATGACTGCTAGACTGAAAAATCCACAAGGGCTTACAGAATTGCTCACTCTTTATTGCTCATAGCATGCTACCTACCATATGGACTACCCAAAATAAATATTTGGTAAATACATGCATGAATAAATGTTAACAAAACAACTACAGAACTTTTATAAGGGTTATAAATATTAGTCTCTTATAACACTGTAAGAAGCATCTACAAGAATGATCTGTAAAAAAGCTTTAGTATTAAGAAACTGAACAGCAATAACAGATTTACTCTTAACACAAGCAAACACTGTATTTATATTTAGAAGTAAGCAGTGATTCATAGGCCCTGGGATAATATTAGTATGAAATTTAAATAAGAAAAACTGAACATTTGTATTTTAGACAAACATTTTGTATTTTGAAAAACAAGACATCACAGAAAACAAATGAAATGCTACAAAAATTTTTGTATTTTCAGTGAAGCAAAAAATAACCATCATAGAAATGATAGTGTGAGGGTTAAAACCTAATGGCAATTTAATTGAACTGAAGATGCAAAGTATTGTTCCTGGGTGTGTATGTGAGTGTGTTGCCAAAGGAGATTAACATTTGAGTCAGTGGACTAGGAGAGGCAAACCCACCCTCAATCCAGGTGGGCACCATCTAATCAGCTGCCAGCACAGCCAGAATAAAAAGCAGGCAGAAGAACGTGGAGAGATTAGACTGGCTTAGCCCCTCAGCCTACAGCTTTTTCCCATGCTGGATGCTCCTGGCCCTCAAACGTGGGACTCAAAGTTCTTCAGCTTTGACACTTGAACTGGCTTCCTTGCTCCTCAGTTTGCAAATGGCCTATTGTGGGACCCTGTGATCATGTGAGTTAATACTTAATAAACTCCTTTTTATATATACATCTAACCTATTAGTTCTGTCCCTCTAGAAATCTCTGACTAACACAGCTAGCAAATGAGATAATAAAAACACATGCAGTACAGTCACTGTTTGAGATAAAGACAGAAATCTGGTGAGGATCCACCATCTTTTCTCACTGCCACCGGAGACACAGACATAGCTTCTGTTCATAAGACACTATTAAATATTTCTTTCTAAGAAACTGTATTTGTCCACCTCTTTCTTCGGCCTTTTAGCTTCCTCAGACTTTGAGATAGGTTTGCATAGACCTGCCTACATCAAAAGGTGAGCCAGGCCAGGAGCTGACAGCCCAAGACATGGACAAAAAGAATGAAGCGTCTGTGGGGGAAATCCCAGGTGGCACCCACTTCGATGTGACATGGTATGGCTCACCTTTTAGATGCTTGTGCATGAGTCCAGGGATGCTGATGAAAACATCAGCATGTTTAGAGCAATTTTAAGTAGAGAGCTGTCCATCCACTACATGGCGTAAGGAACAGCAGCCAGCAGCAGATGCAGTAAGATGGCCTCTTCTGTGGGCTGGCTCTTTGGCAATGGGAGTCCGGCTAGCAGCAGAAGCAAAGTAAAATGATTTCAGTAGGAATTACAATTAGAAAAACAAGTTTTTAAAGAGCTGTATTGTCAAAAATTGGCTCAGTTAAAACTGACATTTGGACTATATATGTACATGCATGTATTGTTTTAAAGCCTCTGCTCTCTCTCCCTGTAAAACTTTTCAGTTGACTGATTCTTGTCTGTTTCTCCACTTGTTTCTCTCTCTCCCTCTTTTCCCTTGCTACCTCTGATGACCAGTGAGGGCCCTAACACAGGAAATGTCTGACAGGCTGGGATTCCTTGTGGAAAACAGAAACGTGCCAAAGACACTGTTTTTTTGGGAGGAATCTGTTTTTTCTCATGAAATCCCAAAAGCTTTAAGCAGAGAGACTCCTCTCAGGTCTAAAACTCTGCTCTCTTTTGTATGGTATTGCTTGATCTCTTTAACTTTTGGGGGGATACCAGAAATTGATTGGTACTGTGAGAGAACTTGACTTTGGTATGTACTGGCTGGCAGTCATGGTGAGAACTATAGTGTTAAAGGTGGCTAATGGTAGCTTGTAGTACATGATTATTACTGCAGTGGGCTACTTGTTTCTTTGGGTGTTTGGATAAGAAAAGCATGGTGCTTTCTTGGCTCTGTTCTTGAAGGGGCTCCACAATGAAGCCAGTAATCTACCGAAGAAACAAGATAGGTTGAAAATAAGACACTTTTCCTGGTAATCTTCTTCGTAGGTCAATGTGTTTCGGTCTAAGTTCAGTGCCTTTGAGAGGGAAATGTTCTACCTTGTTTCACCTAAACATCATGTATTTGAAAATGATTAACAGTGTAAGATGGAGAGAGAAACTGTTTAAAAACTGGCAAGTGAAGAATCTTATAAATCTGTAAGGTCTGCCTCTGCCTGGGTGTGTGTCTATATGTTTATAGATCATGTGTATGTTATACATTACTGTTAAAATATATGAAAGAGCTTTAATCAATTGGCTTAAAGAAAAGTAAGTGCTTAAATCAACCATTTTTATCAGAAAAACATATGTTAACTCAAATGCCTTTTATTTCACAGGACTTGAATGCTCTTTGGTAAATAAAACTAGTTTCAGATTAGATTTAGTAATTTAAAACCTTAAAGTGATGGTATGTTAAATTAAGTAATCCTAGGTTTCTCACTGGAAATTGGAGTTAATCAGAGTTAAAGTAGCGGTTAATATATGTAATTAAAAGCACTGGAAACTTTAAATCATTATTAAGAAATGGAAGGAATAAAATGGAAATTTATGGCATTAAAACAGTAGTCTTAACACAACACTATCAAAAGTTGTTGGTCAAAAGGGAGCCCCTGCTGGCCCCCTAACATTAATGGCTCCAAATCAGTTTTCTGGATTTACCCTAGATTAGAAAAATGTATTTAAAAAAATTACAAGGCAAAAGTTTCCACGAGAAAACCAGCCAACAATTGCCCAATGCTGAAGCAGGTTAGTCCAAGTTTAGACAAAGATAAAGATTAATGAAAGTATCAGAGTCCCATGGCTCACCCTCCTGCTGGAAACCCAAATCGTTTTTCACAAGAGAGGGTAAAATTGTCTGAGTGTGGAAAAAAGAAGTTCCTGAGACCATAACATAAAAATGTAAAGGTTGATAAGATTATGAAAATTAAAATATTTAAATAGGCTTTATTTAAAGTAATTGTGGCTCCTTTAAATGTCTATGAAAATGAATATTGTGTCTAACTGGAGGTATTTCCTCTCCCTAGTACTATCAGACCAAATGTAGATACATCCACACTTTCAGCAATGTTGATTGGACCCACTAATGAAAACTAGTAACATTACTGAAGCCTACAGAGTGTAGAATAGAAGCTTAAGTGCTGGTCTGGACAAATTCTTCACCTAATAGCCCTTTGTAATGAATTTACTAGGATTTATGGCAAAAGCCTATGACCACCTCACAATGATGCCTACTGGGACTGTGAATTACAGAATTTCCACTTGATAGGTGTTTACTGCCTTGCTGTGGGACATTAACTGAATCACTCCTATGCTAATGGGGATAGGAGTGCCCAAGAGTTCCATGCTAATAGAAATGGTTTATATAGGATCATGCTACCTGGAGATCATGAAGTGGAGATACTCACAAGCAAGGAGCTTCTTTTTCCCCTAGGACTAACTCTGGAACTTTATGGGGAGCTTCTGGATTCCACAGTGGCTTATCAACAGTTCTCACCTGACTTACGAAGTACTTCTTGGTTAATGGATGGCAGTTCCAAGGTAAATGGACACATCTTGTGTAGAAGGCTGCTACTCTGATTGAAGAAGAGTCAAGAAAATCTCTTTTTCTTTCTAGCCATTTATAGCCTAGAGAAGATGGGTAAAGTATTTTTGTGTGTGTGTGAGCAAAATTTACCTTTCCCTCTCAGTTCTCCAAAATTTGTAAACTAATTGTGAGTATTCTTATTTTATGGCAATATGGTTATTTGCCTAAGTTCAGTAAGAATCTATTTCCTTTTGTAACAGGATAAAATTGGAAACTGGTTAATTTACCAAGGCTTTGTCTGGAATATTTTATACTGGAATAGTATCTTTTGCGATATGACCATACTGCTTTGAGGAATTGAAGTCAGCTTTATAGAGTCAATAAAAAGCCCCTTGGAAAGACTGGCCTAGCATGTTGTCTAAATGGGTGACTTATAAGGCTGCTGACCAGTGGTAATTAAAGAATGTCACTTTCTAGCAGGCGCAGGAACCTCAAGATACTTTGTGATCTTGAGAAGAGAGGTATTTGTGCAGGGAATACAAACAGACTAATGGTGAATCTTTGACTTGGCTTCTAGCCTTGAGGCTTTTAAAAAGTCAAATATGAAATTATTTATAAAAGTTCCAGCAGTCGAGTGCGGTGGCTCACACCTGTAATACCAGCACTTAGGGAGGCCGAGGCGGGTGGATCTCGAGTTTGAGACCAGCCTGACCAATATAGTAAAACCCTGTCTCTACTAAAAATACAAAAATTAGCTGTGCATGGTGGCGCGTGCCTGTAGTCCCAGCTGCTCGGGATGCTGAGGCAGGAGAGTTGCTTGAACCCAGGAAGTGGAGGCTACAGTGAGCCGAGATCACGCCACTGCACTCCAGCCTGGGCGACAGAGCAAGACTCCAGGAACAACAACAACAACAACATTGCTCAGGAAAGCTGACTATAGGAGGAACTATAAAAGGAACCTATAAGGCTAATCACTATTATTGCTATATTTCATGCAAATAATCAGGCCAAGAACAGTGAGACCAAAATTTATTTTGCTAATAAATTATTCCTACTATGATTTATCCTTGGTAGAAATGGGAAACCTAAAGAGACAAATAATTGGATTCTAGTCCTGACCATTGTTTTTGAGTTTTTATTACTTGCCTACAATTTGGGCTTAATCCTGAATTATTTACTGGCTGTAAGAATTATTTAATAATAACTGGGTTTTAACTTTCTTCAAGATAACTGTAATTGGCTACCTAATGGAATACATTCCTTTTCTGTTGGTGATATGCTGGCATCCAAATTCTCTTTCAGTTATAATCCTTATATGCATTATATTTCTATTATTCAAATTATTCATGTTATGTATCTCTCATTGTTTTACTTCTTCCAAGAAAACCAAAGTCATGCTATTCTGGAGACTAGAGATGATTCAATAGAACCCGCGAATCTCCCTCATTTGGAATCCCATTGGGCACTATCTGTTTTGCATTGCCAATGCACTGCTGCTAAAGCCGTATAATATGTAATAATCAGGCACTCTCCCTAAAGGCTCAGGAACCATTGAGGAAAAGGACACGTGAGACTGTAAAAGTTGGATTGATGATGACAGGTGGAGGCTAGGGCAACTCCATCTGGGAAGCTAATCTGTCATGTTGGCTTCTGATTAACCCTTGTTCTAGGAAGTCCTCTAAGACTTCCAGTTCATTTATTGTTCTTTGTGTAGGAGCAGGTATTTATCATAAATCTTGCCCTTAGGTCAAATGACCTTGATGTTATTGTACTTAAATTGTCCCCCATATCCCTGATGAACAACCCTTACCCTATAGTAAAGTGGTCCTAAACCTTTTTGCCACCAGGGACCAGCTTCAGGGAAGACAATTTTTCTGTAGACCAGAGCTGGGCATGTTTTCAGGATGAAAACATATACATCATGTTTGTTGTGCACTTTATTTCTGTAGTTATTACATTGTCATATACAATAAAAATTATACCACTCACTATAATGTAGAATCAGTTGGAACCCTGAGCTAGCTTTCCTGCAACTAAATGGTCCTATCTGGAAGTGATGGGAGTCAGTGACACCTGAAGTGTGCTGCTTATGTCCAGTCTACTTCATAATCTCATTTTGGTTGGTGTCACTGCAGAAAACTCTGCTTCACAAAGATCGGCTGTTGGAAATGGAAGCAGACTTTTCAGTGCTTTTGTGGAAATCTCAGGATATTCCACTTTGACTTTAATCCAGAATGTATGGAGGTTTGAATTTGTGTCAAACTTACTTTTAAGGCTGCCATCATCTGTGGTCTCAAGCAGTTAATCCTCTTCTAGCACAGACTAAGTGGATTCACAGGTTATTCACAAAATGGATCACAAATCCATTCCTTCCCACCTCTGGGGTCTTTTGTGTCTGGAAAATGTGTTAGTCAGGGTTCTCTAGCGGGACAGAACTAATAGGATAGATAGATATATATAAGGTGAGCTTATTAAGTATTAACTCACATGATCACAAGATCCCACAATAGGCCATCTGCCAGCTGAGGAGCAAGGAGAGCCTGTCTGAGTCCCAAAACTGAAGAACTTGTAGTCTGATGTTCCAGAGCAGGAAGCATCCAGCATGGGAGAAAGATGTAGGCTGGGAGGCTAGCCAGTGTAGTCTTATCACGTTTTTCTGCCTGCTTTATTTATTTATTTTTTTATTAAACTTTAAGTTTTAGGGTACATGTGCACAACGTGCAGGTTTGTTACATATGTATACATGTCCCATGTTGGTGTGCTGCACCCAGTAACTCATCATTTAACATTAGGTATATCTCCTAATGCTATCCCTCTCCCCTCCCTCCACCCCACAACAGTCCCCAGTGTGTGATGTTCCCCTTCATGTGTCCATGTGTTCTCATTGTTCAATTCCCACCTATGAGTGAGAACATGTGGTGTTTGGTTTTTTGTCCTTCTGATAGTTTGCTGAGAATGATAGTTTCCAGCTTCCTCCGTGTCCCTACAAAGGACATGAACTCATCCTTTTTAATGGCTGCATAGTATTCCATGGTATATATCTGCCACATTTTCTTAATGCGGTCTATCATTGTTGGACATTTGGCTTGGTTCCAAGTCTTTGCTATTGTGAATAGTGCCACAATAAACATATGTGTGCATGTGTCTTTATAGCAGCATGTTTTATAATCCTTTGGGTATAGACCTAGTAATGGGATGGCTGGTTCAAATGGTATTTCTAGTTCTAGATCCCTGAGGAATCACCACACTGGCTTCCACAATGGTTGAACTAGTTTACAGTCCCACCAACAGTGTGAAAGTGTTCCTATTTCTCCATATCCTCTCCAGCACCTGTTGTTTCCTGACTTTTTAATGATCGCCATTCTAACTGGTGTGAGATGGTATCTCATTGTGGTTTTGATTTGCATTTCTCTGATGGCCAGTGATGATGAGCATTTCTTCATGTGTTTTTTGGCTGCATAAATGTCTTCTTTTGAGAAGTGTCTGTTCATATCCTTCACCCACTTTGTGATGGGGTTGTTTGTTTTTTTTCTTGTAAATTTGTATGAGTTCATTGTAGATTCTGGATATTAGCCCTTTGTCAGATGAGTAGATTGCAAACCTTTTCTCCCATTCTGTAGGTTGCCTGTTCACTCTGATGGTAGTTTCTTTTGCTGTGCAGAAGCTCTTTAGTTTAATTAGATCCCATTTGTGAATTTTGGCTTTTGTTGCCATTGCTTTTGGTGTTTTAGACATGAAGTCCTTGGCCATGCCTATGTCCTGAATGGTATTGCCTAAGTTTTCTTCTAGGGTTTTTATGGTTTTATGTCTAACATTTAAGTCTTTAATCCATCTTGAATTAATTTTTGTATGAGGTGTAAGGAAGGGATCCAGTTTCAGCTTTCTACATATGGCTAGCCAGTTTTCCCAGCACCATTTATTAAATAGGGAATCCTTTCCCCATTTCTTGTTTTTATCAGGTTTGTCAAAGATCAGATAGTTGTAGATATACTGCATTATTTCTGAGGGCTCTGTTCTGTTCCATTGGTCTATATCTCTGTTTTGGTACCAGTACCATGCTGTTTTGGTTACTGTAGTTAACAAACTGTCTCTCAGACCACAGTGCAGTCAAACTAGAACTCAGGATTTCTGCCTACTTTATATTCTAGCCACACTGGCAGCTGATTAGATGGTGCCCACCCAGATTAAGGGTGGATCTGCCTTTCCCAGCCCACTGACTCAAATGTTAATCTCTTTTGGCAACACCCTCACAGACACACTCAGGATTAATACTTTGCATTCTTCAGTCCAATTGAGTTTACACTCAGTGTTAACCATCACAGAAAGTAAAGCTCAGAGTCTTTTGAAACCTAAGAATGGCAATCATGCACCTGCTGGGAGAAAGGAGGCCCTGGCTCTGTCTCTTTCAAAATATCTGCTAATGTTTGAAACATGTCAAAAACTCCAATGTTCACTTGTTGGCCCCATAATTCCAATTTGGTCTTGAAAGCAGGCACTTTATCTGCTGACTGTAACACAGTTGTCAATCTCCCCCAATTGACAGATTGAGTTTGTTGAGCAGGTTGAATACATTACACAGGTAAGCAAGATTTGCGACCCCTTCTGCATCACTGAAATGTGCTGCCAGTGGTGACTGTTTTTAAAAGGAATCCCTGGAGCGGGCTTCATGACTCAAAAACTCTGGCCAGTGATCTATCTTTAGAAAGCCACCTCACTTCTGTGTACAAGAGAAGACATGTGTGCTCTGTATCCATCTCCTCATAGAGCTGCATGAACAGACATGAGTTAAGGGCATGTACTTCAATGTGGTTGATAATTTTAATCACACCCTGCAAAACATTGTTAAGTTGAGATGACATTTTTTTTTGGCCAGCCAGCATTTCTCTGTGGATGACACAGTGCATAGACTCATATTCAGAAGCGACCTCTTGGACTGACCCGAGTAGTGAAAGCAGAAAGCCGTCCAGTCGTGGCAGCCACTCCATCTGTGCATGTACAACACAAAATGACCACTTCAGTTTTCCTGATATGTAATCATTCAAAGATTTGAATAGTTGTGCAGCTGTAGTGTTGGTTGGCAACAAAAGTGCATATAGCTTATCCTCATGCACATCCTCCAAAAAATATTATTTGTTTGTGTATTTATTTATTTATTTTGAGAGGGATCTTTGCTCTGTCGCCCAGGCTGGAGTGCAGTGGCACAATCTTGGCTCACTACAACATCTGTCTCCTGGGTTCAAGCAATTCTCCTGCCTCAGTCTCCCGAGTAGCTGAGATTACAGGTGGCTGCCACCATGCCCAGCTAACATTTATATTTTAGTAGAGACAGGGTTTTACCATGTTGGTCAGGCTGGTCTTGAACTCTTGACCTCAAATGATCTAACCACCTCACCCTCCCAAAGTGCTGGGATTACAGGCATGAGCCACATGCCTGGCCACAATGCCCTGAAAAATATATCTCACAAAAACAAGAATTATTGCCTTGTTGTCAACATTAGTAGACTTGTCGACCTGGATTGCTTACCACAGTGACTAATCCTTTCTAAAAATTGTGCCTCAATATCTGCTATTTGATCAGTTTGTCTAGTTTTGGTGCTAGCCAAAAGAAGAGTATGTGCCACCTTTTGAACTGCAACTTTTGCTAAATGTTCAGGACAAATATCCTTAGCAGGAGGCAGGGTCAACTCTTCACCAATAGTAAAGGGCTTCTTAGCTTTCACAATGCAGTTAACCTCTAAGAATGATGTTTTTGGTGCAGACACATTTGATGAAGTGGTGCCTTTAATAATTGCTTCTGCTCTTTATGTTAATTTTTTTTTTCTTTTGAAAAACTCCAAAGGTTTGTCTTTTAATGCAGGGCACTTGGTCTCCATGTGGTGAAGTAGTTTGGAAGGTTTCATGACTATATTAGATAGCCGGTCACCACACATTATACAATTTTATATATTTTCTTTTAAATGTGGCTTTCTTTTGTTGATGGGCTTAGTCTTCTGCTATCTCATCATTAAGTCTTCCCCCTTTTCAAGTAAGCTCCTAAGTGATGTTTGGTTTTTACTCATTTTTGCTGGGATTTGCCTGTAAGCTTACCAAAACTGTGATTAAGACAAGTGCACAGTGCGGGAAAGAGGGGCAGACAGTAAATAAAATCATAGGCGGGTTATATGTGGACTAAAATAAGTGTCAGATTCTGACTTAAAGCCTGCAACAAATGCAGTGGTACAGCTGAAGCACATCACCTTATTTGCCACTATAAAGCCTGTCACCAGATGCAGCTTATTGTCATTTGACACTCACTGACAGGCTTTTGATGAGTCTGCGAGGAATTGATTTATTATGGTCTTTGTGCAGTCAACCTCTCTGCTAATGTTAATCTGTATATGCTGCCTCTCCCCAGCACTGGCATCACCACTTCAGCTCTACCTCAGATCATCAGGCATTAGATTCTCAGAAGGAGCAGGCAATCTAGAATCCTAGTATGTGCAGTTCACAATAGAGTTTGTACTCCTATGAGAATCGAATTCTGCCACTACCCTGACAGGAGGTGGAGCACAGGTGGTAGTGTGAGTGATGGGGAGTTCCTGTAAATACAGATGAACTTCACTTGCTTGCCTGCTGTCCACCTCCTGCTGTGTGGCCTGGTTCCATTAATGGTCCGTGGCCTGGTGGTTGCTGACGCCTGTTACAGAAAGAGGGTGAAGAGGATTGGGGACTTTCTCAGCCTGTGGTTTCAGAGCAGCCCTGATCATCATTTTCATTTCCTGTATTTGGGCTTTTCTAATTGACTATCTCTTACCTGCTTAAGGGATATTAACCAAAGCCACATGTCAGGGCACACTACATAATAGTTGTCATCACTGAGTGGTGCCTGTATTTCTTTTCTAGTTATTTTGGACATTCAGCCCAACCAAATACAGTTCTAGTGCTACTTTGATTTCTAGAGTCTATCTTGATCTCAGAAGAAATTCTTTTAAGCACCAAACAGTGAAAATATTTTAGACCAATATTACATTGCTTTTGTAGCATATTGAGACTAACATATAAACTTATAGTTCTCCTGCTGTTAAACTATTAGGATTCAAAAGGTTCTTCCACTGATTTCTCATGCTAGGTACTGTATTTTAATAAACAGGTACAACCCTATTTCCTTCTGACAGAATTCTTTGATGTCAATGTCTACCTGCCTAGATATCCAGGCATTGATGGATAGATGAACACAATAAAATAGCAGTAGAGAATGGAGGTTGATTTACAAAAGCGTTTGGATCAAGTATACAAATAAAGTAAATTTTATATTCTTGCTCCTTATCTGAAAGACATAGTTTTTTACCGTTTTAATACAACTTGTGTATGTCTATTAATATGCTAAATTTTTATTGGGAAAATATTGATAAATGTCACAAAAGTGGCTTCTTTCCCAGTCTAAAATGCTTTCTAGTTGTCTCCTCAAGAAAGCTATGAAGCTTTGTTCTTTTCTACACTTTATTTCATAATTATCAGTTGAAGCCCTCAGCCTGGCCATCCAGATTGACATGGGATGGCACTGCACCCAACTTAGCTATCTCTGAGAATCAATTTTCAAGCCCAGGAAAATGATCAAAGTGCCTGCCTTTCTACAAAAGTACTGATAATTACCATCTTTTAAAAATAATGAGAGACCACCATAACTGAGATTATTGCATATTATTACTTTCCCACCGTCTTTTCTAAAGTAATCATAGACAGTGTAGATACATTGGTAATAATTAAGCCTCAAATACTGATAACTATTCCCTTTTATGTTATAATCACACTAAACACAAGATGTAAATTAAGTCAAGTCAGAACTGATTAAAGACTCAGAAAAGAACAATAGTTATCTCAAAGGAAGACAATAGAGATTAAATTATAGCAGAGCTGCTGATGAATATTTATGAAACCCACATGGGGATTTACATAGCATTAACTAATTTATGAAAGAAAAATACCTGTATTAATTTATAATAAATGTTAAGATTCAGCAGTGTAATTTGAGTAAAAAAACCAACATTTAATTAAATATGAAAATTTCTAAAACATCTCAGTATTCTTTAACAGATTTTCTAAATATATACAATCATGGCTATAATGAGCCAATAAAAGTTAATCCTAAATAAATAATGGAGAAATTGTCATACATTTTTTAATCTGGAAGTAAGAACTGAAATAAACAGACCATTAAAATGTACAGGTCTCATTTTTAAGGTTATTTCAAAATCTTGTATTACATTTATTATAATTATTACAGTATTGCTGGGAAGCCATTTCCATAGCTCTCTCACATTTCTATGCATCCTATGAGCGGAGGCAGTGACTCCCCTTTGTTCTAGATAAGAATTAGCTTTCTGAGAATCTTTGTACAGTTATGCATGTCCACTTTTATGTTGATTTTTTTCAATAAATATATTGGAAGAGTTTTTTGAGATTTGTGACAAATCTGAAAAACCTCACAAATGAACTGCATAACCTAGAAATACCAGAAAATTAAGACAAAGTTAGTTATGCCATGAATGTTTAAAATATGTATATCTACTAGTCTATTTCATTATTTACTATCATAAAATACACACTGATCTATTATAAAAAGTTAAAATTTATCAACAACGTGTGCCTATGCTTACAGATTGTACATGGCACCACTTGCAAGCAAGAGAAATGTAAACAAACCCAAAGATGCAGTTTAAAATCATAATTGCATAAAATCAGCTACAGTAATACTGTTCTATTGCAATAATTTTGTAGCCACCACCTGTTGCTATTGCAGTAAACTCAAGTGTTGCATCCACTTAAAATGCCACGTGACACTAATCATCTGCACATGAGAAGTTTATCTCTCCAATAAGTTGCATATTGAAGTATAAGGTGGTCTCTCACAGTTCTAACTTATATTTTATTATGTTTAGTAAATACATCGTGTAACCCATCAACGTGCCAGTAGTGATGCTGGAAGTGCTCCTAAGAAGGAGAAAGAAGTAACGGCATTACAAGAAAAAGTTGAATTGCTTGATATGTACTATAGATTTAGGTCTACAGCTCTGGGTGGCCACCATTACATGATAAATGAATGCAGGTTAAGGACCATTGTAAAAACATAAAAAGGAAAATTAGTGAAGTGGTCACTACAGTTATGCCATGAGGCATGAAAATATCTTTTTTCTTTTGTATTGAAAATAACTTTTTTGTAGGTGCAAGATTACTATTAGAAAGGCATAACCAGGACAGGTGCAGTGGCTCATGCCTGTAATCCCAGTGCTTTGAGAGACTGAAGTGGGAAGATCTCTTAAGGCCAGGAACTTGAGACTAGCTTGTGCAACATAATTAGTGTCCTCATTTTTACAAAAGTTTTTTTTTTTTTTTTTTTTAAATTGCCTGGGCTGGTGATAAGTGCCTGTAGTTTAAGGCTGCCATGAGTCATGATCATGCCACTGCACTCTTGTCTGGGAAACAGAGAGATAATGTCTCAAAACTTAAAAAAAAAAAAGGCATACCTATAGGTTCAAATATGATTTGAACAAAAGAAAAGTCATCATATGACAACTTAAAGCAAAAGGAAGGTAAAGGATCTAAAGCTGGAGCACTTAATGCCAGCAAAGGATAGTTTGATAATTTTACAAAGACGTTTGGGTTAGAAAAATGTCAGGATAACAGAAGAAGCATCTTCTGCCAATCAAGAGGCAGCAGACAAATGCCCAGGTTTCCATTGAGAAAATCATTGAGGAAAAAGGGTATCTACCTGAAAAGGCTTTTAAGGCAGATGAAACTATCTTATTCTGGAAAAAAAAAAATTGCCACAAAGAGTATCTATTAGTAAAGAAGAGAAGTGAGCACAAAGGTTTAAGGCAGGAAGGGATAGACTAGCTCTAATCTTCTGTGCAAATGGAGGCAAGTTTACAATCAGTACTGCCCTTATCTATGTGCTGATCCTCAATTTTGATGGGGTAGGATAAACACTAGCTGTAGTTCTTTGGGTTTCGTAACAAGAAGGCCTGGGCAACAGGAATTATTTTTCTGGATTGGTTTCATAAAGGCTTTGTTTTCAAAGTCCAGAAATTCCTTGCCAGGAAGAGACTGTCTTTCCAAGTTCTCTTGATATTGGAATGATGCCTCTGGCCATCCAGAGCACTATGAGTACAACACCAAAAGTGTTGACATGGTCTAATTGCCCCTGAACATAACATCCCTAATTCATCTCTTGACTGGGGCTCATAAGAACCTTTAAGGCTCATTACACACAGTACTCTATGAACAGAATTATGAGTACTATGGAAGAGAACCCCAATAGAGAGAACGTTATGAATGCTCGGGAGGATGCCACCATTAAAGATGCCGTTGTTGTTACAAAAAAAAAGTGGTGAAAGCCTGAAACAATAAATTCTTGCTGGAGAAAATCGTGCCCAGATGTTCTCTGAATGACTTTGTAGGATGAATGACAGAGTCAATCAAGAAAATCATGAAAGAGATTGTGGATATGGAAAAAAAAATGGTGAGAGGTAAAAGGTTTCAAGATATGTGTCTTGGAGAAATTCAAGAACTGATAGAAATCACACAAAAGGAAGAAACAGAGCATAACCTGACAGAGATGAGTGCTTCCAAATCAGTCCCAGGTGATGAGAAGGAAGATGAACAAGATGCGGTGCCAGAAAGCAGATGACATGAACCATCTGGCAGAAGGAGAAGGGTTCAGATTATTCATGACTGCTATTGACCTATTTTACAAAATGGACCCTTCTATGATACCAGCACAGAAACTAAAACAAGTGGTGGAAGAAAAACTGGTACTGTATAGAAATATTTTTAGCAAAATAAAAAAAAAGAAAAAAGTGAGACAGAAATAATGATGTATTTCTGTAAAGTTACACTAAGTGTGCTTGCCTCTCCTGCCCTCATTCTAGCTCCTCCACTTCTTCCTTCTCTGCCACCTCCCAATGTCAAGGCCAACCCCTTCCCCCCTCCTCCTCTTCAGTCTATTCCATGTGAAGTTGGTGAGGATGCAAACCTTTATAATGATCCACTTCCATTTAATGAATAGTAAATACATTTTCTCTTCCTTATGATTTTCTTAGTAACCTTTTTTGTTTCTCTAGCTTACTTTATTCTAAGACAACAGTACGTTATATATATATATATATATATATATATATATATATATATATAGTGGGGTAGGCTAGCTCATTAGCTTGCAAATAGGGTGACATCTCGGATGTTTCATGATTCTTAACAATAATGGCAGTGATGTGAGCATAGGATGCTGTCAGAGATATGGCTTTCTGGAAAAAAAATTAAAAGACAAGGGATCAAAGACTATGAGAAGGATAAGAAAGACTCCGTGGAATCTGGTATATACTTACCCAAGTGGTGAGCAAAAGTGAGAACTGAGAGTAAGGATCTGTCACTCTCATAGCTGTTTATGCAGGTGTAAAGACTGAGCAGTGAGAGGTAGAACTGTAATAAGCAGCCAAACCAGTGTCTTGATTTCCACTCACTCTACCCTGGGCATGTGGATAAAGGGCTGTTAGTATGACAATGATGCAGCAGGGAGCATCAGCCAAAGACAATGGAATTATGGCTGCTGGGCCAAGGAGTCTTTTAACTGGAAATAAATGGGGTCAGCAATAAGGACCTTGCTATACAGTACAAAGTTTTATACAGACCAAAAGCATTAAAATTTTATTTCTGGGCAAATGAGTGGTTGCTGGTAATAAAGGTATATGTGCATTACTCATGCAGTGTCACTCTCCTTCCACATCGTCCTCCCCCTTTCTCAACATTTCCCTCACCCTCTGCCTGGACCTCAGCTGCCCCTGTTTAAAAAAAAAAAAAAAATGCAGCTCACTACCATTGCTCATTTAATTTTACATAAACACAGTATTTGAGACTGAAGCAAATCTGATTGATTTTCAATGTGAAAATAAAATATAAAATCTGTTCTTGGAGTTATTTCTAAACAGAACTAACATCAGAATCATCTGAATCATCAGAATTATCTATTTTGGAAAAATCAGATTCATTAAATGAATCTTCAGCCAACAACTGTTTGAGAACGATGTTAACATCATGCATAGGAATGCTATGATTTCTAGGATTTGACATTCTCAGCGATCCAGAATTACTACATTTTGTAAATGTAAATACCATTGCTAAAAACAGAATCGTATAAATAGAATGATGTCTTTTGTTTCCAAAGTTGATATACTAGAGCAAAGCGAAAAAAAAAATGAAAGCAAGATATTTCGTGGCAAAGTTATCTTGGGGTGAACGCTGCAGCTGCAAGCACTGCTGGCAAATATTCCTGGGGCAAACTAGAAAGGGGTTAAGAAAAGCAATGATTGTGAGGAGAAAAAGATGACCGGAGTTGAGCAGTAGTTGCCCTGTCCCCAGACGGGACCAATGGCCATGTACATCCGCTCAGGTATGCTGGGTAACTTCAGGAGGGGGAAGGACTCAAATTGTTATGACTGTGTTGGATATAGACACCCTAGTCACCGTCCTAAACCATGGGAGGAGGAAGCACCTAATTTTAACTATATGTATTGAGTAAAGTTTGCAATGTATAAAGGAAAATTATATAATCTTATAGGTGGAGCACTTCAGGTTGATTCTTTTGCAACTGAATATATCCAAGAAATTGACATGCTCTATGTTTGTGTTTCCCAATGCCACAAGTGTCAAAGGGGATCCTCCTCATCAAAAATAGCTAAATGTAGAGAAAGTGTTAGTGTAACAAACTCTTCTCCCATTGCCATCAGTTGATAGGTAAAAATTCAGTGCAAGTGGCTCTACATTTAGACACTCAAAATTTTTACTGCATAGAAATATCCTGCTTTACTGTATCAACAATATCCTGTTGATTGGTAAGTCAGAATCACGAGTCTCAGCAGCCATGACAACAGTGCTATCCAACATCTGCCAGCAAGAGTAGCTGATAAATCCCAACAAAAAGCAGGGACAAGGAGCCAAAAGTAATTTATTGGAACCATGTGGTCAGATTCATTATACTCAATATATCTTAAGTACAGGAAAAATTGCTATCTCTTCTGCTACAACCATTACAAGGTAAAGCATCTTATTGGACTCTTGCAATATTGAAAACATCATGTCCCTCACTTGGACAGTCTACTTGCCCCTTTCTGTCAGCTAACATTCAAACCAGCATCCACTGGGTGGTGAACAAACCAATAGGCTCCAATAGAAGCTGTCCAGTAAGCTGTAGTATATGCTGTAACTTTGGTGCTAATAGCTCCAATAGCCCCTTAAAACTACCAGCCTCTGAGATTGATGGTTTGGCTGGAGCTTCTGGGAAAGGGAGGCAGTCTTCACCCAGTGGAGCCTCTTAGGGTTTTGGACTTGTTTCCTACCAGACCCAGATACCAGCTAAACCCATTTAAAATGTGACTGTTAGCTTGCTACTAGGCTTTAGTTGAAACTTTATGCTTGATACATGGAGACTTGTGAATCACTAGCCTGACATTCTATGCAGTAGGTCGACTTAGACTGACTAACAAGATACAATTGTCAAATGGAAATAGTAAATTAGAATATGGTCAGCCTAGCCCTGGCAGCACCTTGTCATTATATTAAAAATTAATATAATCAGCTCTCACTCTAGGGCAAACTTTATTTCTTATTCCATCCACTAAACAAACAAAGATACTGGCTCAGTAAGGCTCTCAGTTCAGCAGTTCCTCTAAATGCCTAGATCATTTGGTTGATATTCAGCTAAGATGAAACTCAGTGGTGTCTACAAGACTGCTGCAGTTCAACCTAATGCAAGCTATTCAGTACTGACAATGGACATGCTTGTTCTGCTCAGTGGGAATAACTCAAGGTTTTTCTCACAGAACAATCCAATAGTCATATCAATGAACCTTTCTTTAATTTTTATTGACTCTTGGACTGTTGGTACTGGCTTAGCTATTTGATCTACTTGGAAAATTACTGACTGGCAGGATAAAGCAATTCTTTTGGGGCCATGGATTGAAATAAATCATGGTGCTGATAGAACTGTCTATACCACTCCTGTAGGCGTCCACAGTAAGGCTGTATTCACTGATTGGATCCAACAGAATCAAGTTGCTCATGAGGCCACACCATTCAGATTGCCACTATTGCTGCCTATATCATCATATCAGTTGTAGAAACATATTTCACCATCATAGACTGGACACAAGAGAAAAAAAAAACTCATTTTTCAGAGGATACCACTGCATTGCCAAACTTTTGACTCTTGCCAATAGTTGAGTCATTGATATCACTTTGAAGGAGGGCACATTGCATAGGCACAACTCCGGGCCCTTCCTGGTAGACTAAGTACATCAGACCTCTAACCCATTCTGTAGCTACTCAAAGGCCTTAGGCCTTGACCAAGGTGTCAGCTAAACTTTAAGCAGGTTCTTCCTGCCTGTCTTGACATCCCTCTCATTCTGGTCCTTACTAAATCCAAATGCTTTAATAATAGACACCCTTCCCCATCCTTTTCTCAGATTACTTACTTTAGAAACTTCTTATTATAGTTAGTTCTCTGTCTCTTTGAGATATAATTTTTTTATGTCTCTTGCCAGTTTTACAATGCAGGGCTGTCTTTCTCAAAGACTTAGGAACCAGTCATTTGAAATATAACCATTAAGAAAATAGATCCCTATCTCCCAGTCTCTTTGAGAAGGTATGAGCCTAACTTCCACAGGCATCTTGCTCCAAGTGAAAAACTACCTCCTAACATGAATAAAAGACAAAGTTTATTTTTCCTGTGGGTGAGACCAATTGGCAAACACAAACAGCCTAGGATCTCCCAATTCCACCTTTCAAAAACTCTCTTGCCTTTTGCTTCACTGGAGCTGATTCAAACTGTTCTGTGTCTCTTCCCACTATTGCAATAACTTTGAATAAAGTATTCTTTACCTGTTTAATTGTGTCCATTGCAATTTTTGCTTTGATAACACTGTTGATACTTTTTCTGGATAAGATGTAGCATGCTCCAATTTGATCAGCTGACTACAGCCACATCCTTGTGGTGCTTCAAACTAATCTGTGATTGTTTGGCCTTTCAGACCATTTGTGTCTGATAATAGTGAGTAAAAGCACTGAACAATAGATTAATAGTCAAGCTATTCAATGGACCTTTACTATTCCTTATCATTCACAGACATTTGATATTGTTTAGCATTGGAATTGCTACCTCAAAGATTTCCCGTAAAAATTAACAACTCCAGCTCACTCGCCTCTTTGTAGTTTATACATGTTAGTAAGGCGGTTTGGCCATTGAGTATAGCTGCCCCCAAGGAAGTATAATCCCCTTGAGTCCACTTCTTGGTAATGATCAAGGTAAAAAGTATAGTTTTTCTGTAGAGTCACTTTAAAAATTCATAATTCTACTCTGACCATTCCTGGACATGATGCTTTTTTAAAATTATTATACTTTAAATCCTAGGGTACATGTGCACAACGTGCAGGTTTGTTACATATGTATACATGTGCTACGTTGGTGTGCTGTACCCATTAACTCGTCATTTACATTAGGTATATCTCCTAATGCTATCCCTCCTCCCTCCCCCACCCCACAACAGTTCCCGGTGTGTGATGTTCCCCTTCCTGTGTCCAAGTGTTCTCATTATTCAATTCCCACCTATGAGTGAGAACATGCAGTGTTTCGTTTTTTTTTTTTTTTTTTGTCCTTGCGATAGTCTGCTGAGAATGAACCTCAGTAACAATCCAATGTAGGTCTAGTTGGAACACTCTCCAGGTAATAGCGCAGCCAAAAAGAAGGGCTCAGAAATTAAAACCTAAGTCTGCATCAGCCACTTGGATTACTTGTTTGATTGACATAGTCCTAGATCTTAATGATTGCTTGGTTGAGTACACTGCTTGCTGATTTCCCCTACAGTGTTTCAAGTGAGCCAAGGTAAGATCTAATATTTCTCTGTACATCTTATAAAAATGCCTTCATCTCATTTGCACCTACCTCCCTGGATTAAAAGTCTGGGTGAAGGTAGCGATGAAAGGAGAAAAAGTAAGATACAACTAATAGAATAAGACCCATCAATAGAAGTGAAAGAAGAGTAGCATTCCCAGAGCTTGGGAGAGAGGAAGCCTCAGATTCTGGAAGTTACAGGGAAACAATAATATTAATTATCTTTATTATTTAGAAGAGCCTTGGGAGATTTCCTCATGAAGAAATACACCCCAGTGGGGCACTCTAAAACATTTGCAAACCCTTTAACTGTTTGCTGGGTCTGCCATTCTTCACAAGACAATTCTATTTCTGACTATGATTTAATGGCCGTTCCCCTTAACCATACCAAGAAGTCTTTGTGTAACTGCCAAAGATGGCTCTAGCTCCTACATCTTCTACTACAAAAACTTGTCAACACCTTTAGCAATATTTTAGTGGGATAAACAAATAAAACGCAACAAGTGGTGAATAAAAACAGGACAGATTGGATTGACTGCTCTTAGCAATCCCTCCAAAACAAGGACTACACTCAGATATTCAGACTCAACTGGGAACCCAGTTCAACTCTACTAGTTGTCCAGGAGGACTGTCAAGCTGTGATAGCCCAACTTATTTATGCCCCACTTGTGTGTTTCAATAATTGTAAATACTTTTTTTTCAGAGGTACCATGTGTATCCCAAACTGTACTTTTTGTGTAGAACCAAGCATTAATTTCCTTTTCTTCTTAAAATACGGTGACATATCTCAAGTGTAGTCATAAGAGAACTTCAAATGTTGAAGGAAACACCAGTAATAGATCACGTAGCCCTCAAATGACTGGAAAGGCTCTCCAAAATGAAGAGGTGCCTGGAGATTTCTGAAGGAATAACTGGCTTATTTATGTGCACAGTGTGGGCTGCTATCTTTATAATAAATGACATTTAAAAAATGTTTATTTCTGCAGGTTTTTGGCAAACACGTGGTATTTGGTTACATGAGTGACTTCTTTAGTGGTTATTTGTGAGATTTTGGTGAACCCACCACAGGAGTGGTATACACTGGACCCAATTTGTAGGCTTTTGTCCCTCACCCTCCTCCCACCCTTTCCCCCAAGTCCCCAAAGTCCACTGTGTCATCCTTATGCCTTTGCATTCTCATAGCTTGGCTCCTACTTATAAGTGAGAACATATGATGTTTGGTTTTCTATTCCTGAGTTACTTCTCTTAGAATAATAGCCTCCAGTTTCATACAGGCTGCAGTGAATGACATGATTTTGTTTCTTTTTTATGGCTGAGTAGTAATCCATCATGTATATATATATACACACACCACAATTTCTTTATCCACTCATTGATTGATTGGCATTTGGGCTGGTTCCATATTTTTGCAATTGTGAATTGTGCTGCTGTAAACACGTGTGTGCAAGTATCTTTTTTGTATAATGATTCCTTTTCCCTGAACAGACCAATAACAAGAAGCAAGATTGAAATGGCAATAAAAAAATTACCAGCCAAAAAAAGTTCAGGACCAGAAGGATTCACAGCTGAATTCTACCAGACATTCAAAGAAGAATTGGTACCAATCCTATTGACACTATTCCACAACATAGAGAAAGAAGGAATCCTCCCTAAATCACTCTATGAAGCCAGTGTCATCCTAATAGCAAAACCAGAAAAGGCATAACCAAAAAAGAAAACTACAGACCAATATCCCTGATGAACATAGGTGCAAAAACCCTTAACAAAATAGTAGCTAACCATATCCAACATCATATCAAAAAGATAATCACCATGAACAAGTGTGTTTCATTCCAAGGATGCAGGGATGGTTTAACATATGTGAGTTAATAAATGTGATATACCACATAAACAGAATTAAAATGAAAATCACAAGATCATCTCAATAGAGGCAGACAAAGCATTTGGCAAAAGCCAGCGTCCATTTATGATTAAAACCCTAAGCAAAATTGCATACAAGGGACATACCTCAATGTAATAAAAACCATCTATGACAAACCCACAGCCAACATAATACTGAATGGGGAAAAGTGAAAAGCATTCCCTATGAGAACTGAAACAAGACAAGGATGCCCACTCTCACCACTTCTATTCCACATAGTACTGGAAGTCCTAACCAGAGCAATCAGACAAGAGAAAGAAATAAATGACATCCAAATTGGTAAAGAGGAAGTCAAACTGTCGCTGTTTGTTGATGATATGATCATATCCCTAGGAAACCCTAAAGGCTCTTCCAAAAAGCTCCTAGAACTGATCAATGAATTCAGCAAAGTTTCAGGATACAAAATTAATGTACCCAAATCAGTAGCTCTGCTATACACCAACAGCAGACAAGCTGAGAATCAAATAAAAAACTCCTTTCACAATAGCTGCAAATAATAATAATAATAATAAAGCATACTTAGGAATATACCTAACCAAGGAGGTGAAAGGCCTCTACAACAAAAACTACAAATAATAACAGGCATTTAATTAGGAAAGGTGGTATTAAATTTGTCTCTCACTTTAGCTGAAATATTCATTTAGCATTATCTTGGCCCTAGGAGGCATTCAGGCTAACCTCAACTCACTGGCCAGATGTGTTCTGGAAAAAATAGAATTTCTCACTAGCCAGACATGTTCTGGAAAAGAGATATCTTTTTTTGTGGGTCAACTGAGGCTGTGCAATTGCTAAGGTGTCCTGCTATGCCAAGAATAGTGTCTCAAGACAAAAGGAAAGGCAAGAACAGAGTCGTAACGAGAAGCTATTTGGTTTCTATAGTATATCCTAACTGTTTATGGTGGTGGAGGATTTGTTCAGCTGGGTAGGTTCAGGAGTAGGAATGCGGGATCAGAAGGGGTAAGCTTGAGGTCATTACTGCAGGTTGGCCCCATCTGGTTGCTTGGATAACTGTTGGCAGTAGTCCTAATCAAGTGTTGAATGAGACAATGTGAATACATTTTGCCCCTGCCTCTGTCACTCAATTTAATTAAAGTGGCCAAAGTCATGGTGTACTAATGGGAAAATTTGCCTGAAGTCAAGGTGGTATAAAAAAGAGGGGTAGACATTATTGCATGTCTTATAAGCAGAGACACGGGCTGGCATCTGTTCCAGACAATCTTTTCAAGGATATTTGTAAAGCAAACAGCCAGCCGTAGTGCCTTCCTCTGAAACAAAGCATCAGAGATGCTTTTTGTGAAGTATTATAAAGATAATGTCTCTTTCTGGAGCAAGATCAGGGATGCTCGTTGTACATTTTACAAGATTCGGGTTTTCTAGGCTCTGGATTTTTCTTCTGTTATGCATCCCACTGAGTGTGTTAACATCATCCAGCTCTGGTCTCAGCACCCTGTAGAACTAGGACTTCAAAGAACTGGTTATTATTAATGCTATGAGTGATAAAGTATACTTTATCAGGAATCTCAGGTCTCTTGTGAGTATTCTTAAGACAGTGAGAGACTAACTTCTCAGCTTGCAAGTGGAGTAAAAATGTACAACTTTCACAGTTCTTGATAACTATATATATGTCATAACTTAGCCCACAGAAAGATTAAACAATAAATACAAAAAAGATAATTATATAACAAATAATAAAAGAAAGTTAAAGCTAAACAAATTGATTCAATTAATCATTTTTAATGCAAATTTTGAATAATTAATATTTTAAAGAACATATTTAATATTTAATATTTTTACTTGAAAATTGTTATTGACATATAGAAATAAAAATATATTAAGGAATACCAAGTATCCATTATTCAGCAATTTAAATTTTGAATAGTTTAAAATACCACATCCTCTTATCCATAAATTCTATAAAAAAGGTTTTTATGACTTGTGTCAACTCAGATCAATTGGTGGTTTTAAGAAGAAGTGTAAAATTATATTTGGACCTAGCTGGAAAAACTGGCATGGTTAAGGAATTAGAAGCTCATATGCCAGGTATTTCAAATCTCTAAAAAATTTTATCTGAGAAATATATTCAATATATAATTGCTGTGAGCCATCAAAAAATTTAATCCTTTTTATTATAATGTTTTTAAGTACAAAAAAAAGACTAGTTATAATTACCTTGTACATATAGCTCTTGTATTATTAGTTTGCTGGTGCTGCTGTAACAAAACGCTATAGACTGGATGACATAAACAAGACAAGTTTATTTCATCGTAATTATGGAGGCCAGAAGTCCAAGGTCAAGATGGCAGCAGGTTTGGTTTCATACTGAGGCCACTCTTCTTGGTTTATAGATGGTCATTTTCTCCCTTTGTCTTCACTTGGCCTTTCCTCTGCATCTGTAGTCTGTGTCATAATCTCTTCTTATAAGACACTGGGTATATGACATTAGGGCCGCCCCTAAAGACCTCATTTTAATAGATTTATTTCTTTAAATACCTATGTCCAAATACAGAGATACAGTTCTAAGATACTGGGGGCTAGGTCTTCAACATATAAATTTTTGGGTACACATTTTGGCCCATGCCAGCTCTTAAACAATTGAACAACTGAAGTAAATTTTATAAATTACATGTTGACCAAATGTAAAACCCAATAAATTTCAATTTATGAATTTCAATTTAATATTATTATTATGGTATATCAAAAGATAAAGTCCCTACCTGGAAGCATGAGACCTCCTGCAACTTTGTCTGGTATTTATTTATCATTTTATTTATTTATTTATTTAGAAACAGTCTCACTCTGTCTCCCAGGCTGGAGTGCAGTGGCATCATCTTGGCTCCCTGCAATGTCTGCCTCCCTGGTTCAAATGGTTCTCCTGCCTCAGTCTCCCGAGTAGCTGGGACCACAGGCATGAACCACCACACCAGGCTAATTTTCATATTTTTAGTTGATATGGGTTTTCACCATGTTTGTGATGCTGGTCTCAAACTCCTGACCTCAGGTGATCTGCCCACCTTGGCCTTCCAAAGTGCTAGGATTACAGGTGTGAGCCACCACTCCCTGCCTGTGCACTCTTTCTTAAAAAAATAAATTTGATTGTGTATATTTAAGGCATACTACATGATGTTATAGGATACAGATAAATAGTGAAAAGGTTACTGTATTGAAGCATATGAACATAACCATCATTTCAAATATTTATCCACGTTTATTGTTTTTGCAGCAAGAGCAGCCAAAATCTACTCATGTAGCATGAATTCCAAGTATAGTACAATTTTGTTAGCTATGGTCCTCACATTGTACATTAGATCTCTAAACTTGTTATTTCTGCATATCTGCTACTTTGTATTCTCTGATTAAAGCCTCTATGTTTTAACATAATGTGTGTACATGTGTGTGCATTTCATATAAATATATCTGAATACAAATAAGGAGAGGTATAGGGAGAAACTTTCACCTTTGTGTTCCAAATTAGACAAAAGAAAATTGTGACTGAATGCTATCAAAGACCCACATTTCTGTCCTGAACAAAGTAATAAAATGGGTCAGCTCCATCTGACCATCCATGAAGGAAGATGCTCCAAGATGGTCCTAGACAGATATTTTTAAGTTTTATTTTATTTTTAATTGGCAAATAATAATTGTATGTATGTATAAGGTACAATTTGATTATAAGATACTGATGAAACTTTTCTGTGTCTCCCCTCTCCCACCCATCCCCTAAAGGGCTGAGCCAAACTGTGTATACCAGAACATACTAGGGCCCAAACTGTATATGCCATTAAAGATTCTATCTTTGACAGTGAGATAAGATGCATGTGTGTAATACTTGGGTATCATGTGGCATTGATAAAGAATAAATATATTGATAACGAATAAAGGGGAATTATTATCCTTTACTCTCCATTTTCTTGTATACTAAAATTTATTTCACAATGCAATCAAATATAATCCAGATAGAGTCTGGCTGAGATAGGTTATAGTGTCCTAAATTTGAACAACAGCAACAAGGACAATGGTGACAACAAAAACAATATATATTTTTTTCTACCCAGTGTTGTGTGTTTTTCCCAATCTTCAGAAAATATAAACAGGCATAGACTTGTTTAGTGATTTGTCCAGTGGAAAACTGCTTATGAGAATTTAAATGGAGACATTCTAACTCTAAAGCTCATGTACATATCTTTTGCACCAGGAGTCAGCAATTTTTTCATAAAAGGCCAGACAGTAAATAGTTTACGTATTACAGTTTATAAAGTCTCTGTGGCATCAACTTGACTCTGCCATTTTATCATTAAAATAGCCATAAATATTACATAAATGAATAAGCCTAGCTGTGTTCTAATAAAGTGTATTTATAACACTGAAATTCGAATTTCATTTAATATAATTCTCATGAGTCATAAAATATCGTAATTTTTAAACATTAAAAAATTCTTAACTTAAAGAATAAGAAAGTAAGGTAAGAAAGTAATAGATAAGAAATAAGCAGTGAGCCAGATTAGGTACACAAGTCACACTTTGCAAACCATTGTTCTATACTATATCTATGATGATATTTTGAACACAGGTGATTTTTTGTTTTTTGTTTTGTTTTAGATTATTTTCTGTCTGGTCTTTGATAAGTTTAGCATTCCTTTACATGTTTTATGTAATGTGCAATAATTTTCTCAACTTGAACAACTGTGATTTTTGTAGAGATATTATATTGTGACATCATTTGTGTATCATTTTAACTTTTTGCATCATTTAAAGTTTTTCTGTGTTCTTTCCTCTTAACCCATTATAGTAGAAAAATAACTGCATAACATCTACAGGATAATTTTAAAAGCAAATGATATAGTACTACAATAACCATCTGTATGGTATTACAGTATTTCAAAATACGCTTTTATATTTTTTAGCATATTACAAGGAAACAACTAGTGAAGTAATAGTGGACATCTGAGTAATGAATACTTACATCTTCACAATTTTCTGAAATTGTTCTATTTAAATATTATTTTGACTGTGTAATATGTTACATAAAGTTAGAATGGCTTATGTAAGAACAGGAATCACTGTTTTAATCAATATTTAAATTATCTTTTAATTGAATCTGATTTAGCTAATATTCTTTCTCTGAGAATTACAATCAAACTAGAGACAAATTCAGTCTTGACAAAGGAAATAGCTCAAATTTTGGTGTTGGCTTTGTATTCTAGCTTAAAGCAATTTAGTGAACTGGAACAGTTAGGGACTAAGGACCTCTCACTAATGATAGCATGATAAAGAAAAAAAGTTTAAAAGGTTACTAGAAATAATTGTTGTCTGGAAGAATCACTTTTGCACAACTTATGGCACAATTCATATATGATGTCTGAGATAATTCACACAGGAATTTAAAAAATATTGCCTATCTATTGAAGAAAACTTACTTTCATGTTTTTCAGCATAATTAATGATAGAAACATATTAAAATGATATTGCTTAGAAATAGAATGTTACATATCTTGAGAAGAAAATGATCTGCCTTAGAAAAGCGTGTAATGTGCAAAATTCCATGTTAACACATTTAATAACTTAAAACCTGATGCTTAAATAGCACTTACGAATTACAAATAAATTTTACATTAATTATTTATTGAATTCTTATAAAATCCAAATAGGCATATATCACTATTATTATTTTTATATTTTTTAATCTTATATATGAAGAAACGGAAGCTAAGGCCATCCAAATGACACTTGTGATCACATTAAATATAAATAGTCTTGGTCATTCCTTTCTTCCTATTTTTTCCTTCTTATTTTTCTCTATTTATACAAACTAAGACCAAGAGCTGGGAGGAAGGGATGGACAACTCTTAGAAATATAATCAGAGTGTGCGGTAGACAGAATCCTGTCACTAAAACTATCATCTTTCTATAATATTTACATATATCAAAACAGCACCTTGTATCCCATAAATAGACACAATTACTATTTGTAAATTAAGTTGTTTTAAAAATACCAAGAAAATAATAATGACACGTCTCATAAATCACCTCCCTTCCCTTCCAATCACTTTCTCTGTCCTCTACACCAAACAATCAGCAATTCCACTCTCATGGTTCTCAAGAAGGGAAATGGTATGCTTACATCCTCTCATTTTTAAGGGAAAACAGAAACTATTTTCTAGCATAGGTCCATGCTGACTTGCTAAGTGGACATCTATTGCTATTTAAGTTTCAGATTTCAAGTGATTTAAAGGGTTAAAATAAGAATCATGCACATGGTTGCAAGTTTTTCTTAAGCAGACCATTTTCCTCTTTGAAAGAAATGTGATAACCTGTTGCTAAACAACATGATTATTTTTATATATTTCTATCATGAAATGGCCTTTCAGTCACTTTCTTGATCCATGAAAGGTTTTAGCCATCTTGTTTTCATTAGCTTGACTAGCGTCTATCTCAATTTACTGTATTTCCTGTGAAAATTTCATTAAAACTGCACCTGAGCTGGTATCCCCAGGCCTTACTTTAGAAGAAAATGTATTATGATGCTTTAGCCATTTGGGAATATATTTCTTACCTTATATTGTTGATAATACAATGAACTATTTCTGTTTTCAAATATCCTATATTTGGTCAGGATGATTTTTCTTCATCTGAATTTTTTAAGGTCACTGAATATGTTTCTGACAGTCTGTTGATTCTATATTTTTTTATGTGTAGCTGTAATTTTACTTTTATTTTGCCATGTCTTTATTGCTACCTTGTAACTAATGCTAGAAAAGCCAAGGTTTAAGGGCAACAATTCATTATACCAATGTAAATTTAATCAAACACATTGATATTGCTGACAGATGGCAGGTCATCAATAACAATAACCGCTTCTGACAATACCAAGTGGATTTTTTATGACATTTTGTCATAGCAAATTTTTACTTACCATTTTGTCATTCAAAGGCTAGTTTCTCCTAGGAATAATGAATATGGATGCTCCATTTACAATGTCATTTTGTTTATCAGAATTCTTCCTCTTCACCCCTTTATAATCTGATCTGTGGGCCTTTTCCTTTTGTTATGGTATTCCATTTGAGTTGTTATACAAATATGTTTAAAGTAGATAATTATATTGATCAACCACAACCAACATTTGAAGAGAGTTATTAAATGTATTAAGTACTTGTCAATTTGCCTGAACTACTGCTGTTTTCAAAACAGGAATCAAAGCTATTGATTAAAGTAATAAAAAAAATTGACACTAATATACACACAGTATTATGTGAATGAAATTAGAAATGACACTTTTTTTCAATTTATGAAAGATTGCCAGTCTTGTAAGCATAGATAATCTCCACGTAAGAAAAAAAAATAAGAAAGTAAAATCTCCATCTCCACTTTCAGGTACAGGCAAAGGAATAATTTTACTTATTCTTAGTGCAACCAAATAAAAGAAAGTTTGGATCTTCTAATAAGACATAGGCCTTTTCCCCTCCATCTTCAGGAGGTGATTAGGTCATTGGGGCAGAGCCCTTGTGAATAGGATTAGTGTCCCTTATGAAAGAGGCCAAAGATATTCCCCTCTCTTCTTCTGTAATGTGATTTTTTTTGTGTGCAAGAGAGTGGGTTTCACCAGACACCAGATCTCCTGGCGCCTTGATCTAGGACTTTCCAGCCTACAGAACTGTGAGAAATAAATTTCTGTTGTTTATAAACCAACCAGTCTATGCTATTTTTTTAAGAGTAGCCCAGACAGAAGATATTGAGATAGGTCCTGAAAGGTGAACCACTAAGTCCACACACCAGAAAGAAACATATGAGACTTCTGTTAAAAAGAAAATAAAAAGGTCCAAGCAATGAAACTTGAGGGAAGTTGAGAAGATGGTAGAGTAAAATGATGGTTTTATAGGTTATGGGGCTTTGGTATGTCATAGAAAGGATCTTGGTCTCAGTTTTCTCAACTAAAAAGTGTGGATATGCTCTTCTTGAAGAGTATCTTTGTGGCGTTCTCTGTATTTCCTGAATTTGAATGTTGGCCTGCCTTGCGGCACTATTCACAATAGCAAAGACTTGGAACCAACCCAAATGTCCAACAATGATAGTCTGGATTAAGAAAATGTGGCACATATACACCATGGAATACTATGCAGCCATAAAAAATGATGAGTTCATGTCCTTTGTAGGGACATGGATGAAGCTGGAAACCATCATTCTCAGCAAACTATAGTAAAGACAAAAAACCAAACACTGCATGTTCTCACTCTTGGGTGGGAATTGAATAATGAGAACACGCGGACACAGGAAGGGGAACATCACACACCGGGGACTGTTGTGGGGTGGGAGGGAGGAGGCAGGGATAGCATTAGGAGATATACCTAATGTAAATGACGAGTTAATGGGTGCAGCACACCAACATGGCACATGTATACATATGTAACAAACCTGCACATTGTGCACATGTCCCCTAAAACTTAAAGTATAATTTAAAAAAGTGTGGAAAAATTTCTTAACATGCGTAGTATCTCCAAGAATTACACAGTGTTTTCAATGTGTATCATAGTATTTGTAATATAATTGGTATCTGATGACTATCACCTACAATTGTTGATGATATTATTTTTGTTATCATTTTTTGTACATACCTTTGATAGAATTTGCTATGAAGGCCTGTTATCTTATAATGCAGGTCTTCCATCAAAAAGAGATTGCATTATTTCATAGAGTAGGATGAATGCTGTATTTTCCAAGAAAAAAAGAATGTCAACCACAGAAACAAATATTCTCTCTTAAACAATCAGGATAGAATCTCATTTAAAACATTGCTCTTCAGATATATAACATTGGAAATCAGATAATCCCATAGTCACAGAATGCCTAGACATCTTCTATAATTGTAAAATAAATGTTTTCATCTTCATCTCTGCTCTTCCAATTTTAAATCCTATTACTGCTCTATTTATTCTCCTCAGAAAAAAAAAAAATGTGCTTTTCCTTTACAAACCTTTCCACAGTACCCTATGTTGTACTATGTCTTCAAAACTTCAGTGGAACACTCTTGATTGTTATATAGTTGAATCTTGGCTCCCTCTGTGCAGGGTCCTCTAGTTCCTCCTAATCTTCCACTTTACTGACCCAGAAATGCAGAGTGGCTTGACCACATGTTTTTCCTCAAAGGCTTGAACCCAAGATGGATACATGAACACTTTCAGGTACCGATGAAGGTATTTAAGTTATGGTCCAAAACACTAGCCCTGAAAGACGCTAGCCCTGGCCTTGAGCCACATTTCTTAAACCCTCATATAAACTTCATAACTCGACCCACTCAACTGGGATATTCCTAGGTAGAACAACCCTTGTCTCCCTGTTCACAACAAGGATATGCTGCAGCTGTCCCTGTAACAACACTCCCCTACTAAATGCTTTGGACTTTAAACACTGGCATTTAGTGGTTCTTTTTTTAGAATCCCAACCAGCCCCTTCTCAAGACATTTTGGGGCACTTCCATTTAGAAATTCTCTTGTTCCTGCTTTTGGGGTAACTCCAGCCATGAGTTCAGTTGGGACAGAACACCCTGCTTAAAGCACTGATTCCTCTTAAGTCAGTTCCAACATAACAGGGCATCTCATCTCCTGTAGATATAGGGAGGAAAATCTAGGGGACTGTAAAACTCTCAGAATTTTCCAATTTCATTCTAAATCAGTACTATCTTACCTAACATTTCCCCATTCATATCAGTATCACACATAAAAGCTAAATAATCCACACACTTCATTTCTGCTCTATGAACTACTGGCCAGGCTCCTCAGCCCATCCCCCACCATGACTACACCTTCTTTAGATTTCCCTCTCCACTTCTCTAATTCTTTTTTGGGTGACGACAATAATCATATGCATGGTCTATCCAGCAATCAAGTAGACTCAAGGTTTATACACTTCCAATAAATAATCACTCTTATTGCATCTCAACCATTTCTGCTCCAAGCAACGAGGACTTTTTTGTCCTCCAGAACTACTCTGGTTATAAAAGTTATAATTAAAACAATCTTATCATCTTTTTACAGCTTCCCATTTTTTCAGCTTTCTCCTTCATTATAACAAAAACTATTATCCAGCCTCATTAAATCTTCCTTCAAACTTTTTAACTACATAATTTTCTCTTGCACTTCCAAGTTCCTTCTGTCTTTAGACTCTTCTACATGTATTAATTATCATAGAATCCCTCATTTATACTATCATTGCAGCAGTATGCTCAAGAATCTTTCTTCTTTTTTTTTTATCTCACCAAAATACAATATATTAATCCTGGATCAATCCAACCATTCTGATAGGCAGAAAACCTGTAAAACAGAAAATAACAAAACAAAATCATCCAGAGTAAAAAGACATGATAACGGACACTTTAGAGTTTTCACCTATATCTATATGGGGAGGATTTTACCCACAAAATAATAACTTGATAAACAACTTAAGCAAAGTCTCAGGATAAAAAATCAATGAGAAAAAATCACAAGCATTCCTATACACCAATAACAGACAAACAGAGAACCAAATCATAAGTGAACTCCCATTCACAACTGCTGCAAAGAGAATAAAATACCCAAGAATACAACTTACAAGGGATGTGAAGGACCTCTTCAAGGAGAACTATAAACCACTGCTCAAGGAAAGAAGAGAGGACACAAACAAATGGAAAAACATCCCATGCTTACGGAGAGGAAGAATCAATATCGTGAAAATGGCCATACTGCCCAAAGTAATTTATAGATTCAATGCTGTCCCCATCAAGCTACCATTGACTTTCTTCACAGAATCAGAAAAAAACTACTTTGAACTTCACAGGGAACCAGAAAAGAGCCTGCATAGCCAAGGCAATCCTAAGCAAAAAGAACAAAGCTGGAGGCATCAAGCTACCTGACTTCAAACTATACTACAAGGCTAGAGTAACCAAAACTGCATGGCACTGGTATCAAAACAGATATATAGACCAAATGAACAGAACAGAGGCCTCAGAAATAACACCACACATCTACAAACATCTGACCTTTGACAAATCTGAAACAAGCAATGGGGAAAGGATACTCTATTTAATAAATGGTGTTGGGAAAACCGGCTAGCCATATGCAGAAAACAGAAACTGGACCCCTTACTTACACCTTCTACAAAAATTAACTCAAGATGGATTAAAGACTGAAATGTAAGACTTAACACCATAAAAACTCTAGAAGAAAACCTAGGCAATACCATTCAGGACACAGGCATGGGCAAGGACTTCATGACTAAAACACCAAAAGCAATGACAACAAACTACAAAATTGACAAATGAGATCTAATTAAACTAAGGAGCTTCTGCGCAGCAAAATAAACTATCATCAGAGTGAACAGGCAACCTACAGAATGGGAGAAAATTTTTGCAATCTATCCATCTGACAAAGGGCTAATATCCAGAATCTACAAAGAACTTAAACAAATTTACAAGAAGAAAACAACCCATCAAAAAGTGGGCGAAGGATATGAACAGACACTTCTCAAAAGAAGACATGTATGCAGCCAACAAACATATGAAAAAAATCTCATCATCAATTGTCATTAAACAAATGCAAATCAAAACCACAATGAGATACCATCTCATGCCAGTTAAAATGGCAATCATTAAAAAGTCAGGAAACAACAAATGCTGGAAAGGAGGTGGAGAAATAGAGATGCTTTTACACTGTTGGTGGGAGTGTAAATTAGTTCAACCATTGTCGAAGACAGTGTAGCAATTCCTCAAGGATCTAGAATCAGAAATATCATTTGTCCCAGCAATCTCATTACTGGGTATATACCCAAAGGATTATAAATCATGCTGCTATAAAGACACATGCACACGTATGTTTATTGTGGCACTATTCACAATAGCAAAGACTTGGAACCAACTCAAATGTCCATCAGCGATAGACTGGATTAACAAAATTTGGCCCATATACACCATGGAATACTATGCAGCCATAAAAAGGATGAGTTCATGTCCTTTGCAGGGACATGGATGAAACTGGAAACCATCATTCTGAGCAAACTAACACAAGAACAGAAAACTAAGCACTTCATGTTCTCACTCATAAGTGACAGTTGAACAATGAGAACACATGGGCACAGGGAGGGGAACATCACAAAGTGGGGCCTGTCAGGGGGTGGGGGGCGAGGGTAGGGATAGTAGGTGATGGGTTGATGGGTGTAGCAAACCACAATGTCACATGTGTAACTATGTAACAAAACTGCACATTCTGCACATGTACCCCAGAATTTAAAGTATAGTAATAAAAAAAAAGAGCAGAAAGAGAAAAGGAACAGAAGGGACGGGAAAAGAAACAAGTTATAATTCTAAATAAGAAGAATATAGCACTATCACCATTCTTTTCAAGCCAAACTGAAAAGTTCAATGTAGTGTACCGGGAGTAATAGCAATTTTATAAAATAAATCATTAATATCAATACACATAGAAATCTAGTTTTTACAAAATAAATTTCAATAATTGTTTTTAAGAGTCATAAGGATTACCTTGGAATAAGTTTTCCAAATGACTGCTTTAGGCACAATGTTATTTATAAGTTTATAAATAAATGCTTTTTGACCCCAGAAATACTATCATGTAAGGCATGTCATAGTCCAATGTTTCTAGAAATTAACTGAGAGAATAATTAGTTTAAAAATAAATATCTCAGCTCTTGGATAATTGTGATAGTTTTATACGATGATTTGCACTCTGTTTTTAAATAAATTATATGTAGGAGGACAGATGTTTGTTTTACTTAGCTTTTAATTGCTGAAATTACCGGGTTCTAAAATTAAAACCATCTTCAGCAATTGATTAATGTTTCAAGAATTTAAGCTTTTCAAATCAATATATAGCCATTTCAAATGCAGGTAATATTATATTCCAATATATTAATAAAAAATAGTGCCATAATTATTTTAAAAAATAAAAACAAAATAAAAATACAAAAATTATGTTTTCATATCCATATATACTTTAAGATAGGCAAAATGTGCAGTTGACAGCTGGGTGGAATCCTGCTGAACCTATTAACAGAGAACTAGGAAGAAAATTTCACAGCAAAATTTTCAAAGGGAGGGACAGGAGAGCCTTCCTTATTTCAATCAGGACTGCTTTGACAACAATATGAGAACATACGACTCTTTAAGGAAGCAGAAGACAAGGCAATTTTATAACTGGTGAGGGATAATGAAGAGAATCTTCTTTGATGAAAGACTCAAAGTAAGGTCTCTTTGCTCAGATGAAAAAGGAAAGAAAACAAAGAAAAGCAAAAATCCACCTTATAATATGTTACAAATGGAGTAGATGGATGATCTTTTTTCATCCCTCGTCTTTGAAGAAAATGTGGTATTTTAAAAACTAATTACCAAAATCTTTATGAAATATGGTATTCTTTCTATGAGATGTGAAGACAGAAGATAGGTTGTATCATTGATCTTAGAGGGAATTACATTTATGACATTCATAAATAGCCAGACACTATATACTTGGTGGATCTTTTAGAACTCTTAACAAAAATTTCCAAAGAAGGGTGTGGCAAGAGTTTGTTCCCTTGCAGAATGTAAACATTATGGCAATTGGCTATTACATTTATATATAAATTTCGGCACAATTCTTTGTAGAGGAGCAAAATAGGACTATAGTCGCTGAGATCATTTCTAACTCTTTACCACTCTGAGAATATGGTCAGGGACTTGTACCAGTATGTACACTAACAATTCCAGAGACTTTTAAAATGTAAATTTAAAGACAATTTGAAATTAACTAAGATATATATTCTTAGGAGGCAGTATCATGTAGTAGAAATAACACTGTATTTGAAGAGAAACTGTGAATTTGAGTTACAAATTGTTCAATCATTGCTACATTGTGTCTTCACTTATAAAACTCAATGTCTGTTCTGGAAGCAGACATTGTCAAGGGATTGTTGTGGTTGTCAAATGAAATAATGTGTTTAATTTTTGTAAACCGAGAAGGACTATGGAATACAATATCTCAGTATTACTGGTTACTAAATTAATAAAGGTAGTGTGAATGAAGTAAACATTTTTGGAGTATTTACATGGTATTAAGCAGTTAGCATATTGTTAAGCAATAT